>NC_056732.1:1542749382-1543049382 GCF_019279795.1 Protopterus annectens
GTGAAGTTATGGAATAACTGTGTGCAAGCCCACTAGGTTCAGATACCATATAATGTTAGGATATGTTTTATAATAATGTAGAGGTATTTGCATATAGAAAGATATACACATATATGCACAAAAAAGTGAGTTTTACTGAAAGAAAAATATAGCAGAAAACAAAGTGTAGATCAGAGTGTAACGTGTGTGTGCTATGTCTTTAAGAAGCATGCGAGGCTGTGTGTGCACGTATAAATTCCAGATATGTGTATATGAGTTACTTAAGTCATAGTTAGTAAGTCTCTATAGTGATGTGTTTGTATAGAATAAAGCTGCTTAAACCAACACAAAAGCAACATGGTGTCAGAACCGGGATGGAAAAGAGAAGAATATTTGGAGCCATGAGATGTAAAGATGAAAGCAAAGGTAAAACCAAGAGAAAACAGTACAAACACAACCAGAAATAATCAAAGATAATGAAAGATAATACAAATTATTTATGCAATACAAAAAGAGGCAAGAAAAGGCATTACAAGGGCACAAACCACATTATCAGGCAAGTGGAAATACAAACAAAGTTTAAAGAAAATGTTTAAGATAAAAGTATTTGACAACACGATTAACTTTAAAGTACAAAGTGAGCATGTTTAAGACATAACAAATGTGTTTAAGGCAGAATTGGGCATGTTTAGAATAAAACGAGCACAAGAAAAGTACATTGGGCATGAAAATGTCTTAAATGAGCAAAAATAATATAATAAGAAAAGAGAAAAGTGTACAGTAAGCAAAAAAAATAGAGCAAGTCGACTGCTTGTGTTTGGGCAAAGTGCTGTCTTTGGGCATAACTACGACTTTGCATTGTCTCAAGGACATAATTAAAGTTACTTGAACTATCTCAGAGTGTGTAAAGGTGCTTACAGTGTATACTTATTACTGTGCATGTATTTCAAAGAGTTCACCGTGCGCAAAGTGCAACTATTTCATATAATCCAGTTAAAGCATAGTTATTTGAAGAAAAATTCTTGTGCTGGGTGTGTCCATTCACAAAGTGCAACCATTCCAGAGTGCTTCTTGTACTGTAAAGAGTTGCCTAGCAAGGTACCACCATTTTGGGGCATTTCAGTGTACTGCATGTAGTTATTTGCAAAGTACAATTACTTCAAAAGATGTTGAATTTGGGCAACAGGAGTTCGATTTATTCACATTGTACAGTTGCTTGATGTGTTTCTTGCATCAATAAAAGGTTTTTCCTTACAAAAGATTACAAGATTACTGCAATGCTCGTGAATAGCTCAGTTGCATTGTAAAGCTCTTGAATGTTTCTTAAAGTGATGACTTTAACAAGTGATGGCACAAGACTGTAGCATTCCTGCTTTTATCAATAAAGTTCCAAGTGATTATTTTAGCATTTCTGCCTTTACCAATTCTGAAAGTGCATTATCTTAGCATTTCTGTCTTTAATTCCAAAAGTGCATTATTTTGGCATTTCTGCCTTTACTGATTATGAAAGCATTGCGAGTGATGATAAATAAATTTAACATTTCTGCCTTTACCAATCGAAGATTTCATAAAACATCAAAAAGTCTGAGAAATTATTCTGCAAAACTCCATAAAGCATTGAAAATCCCAAAAGCTGTTGGGTAAAGTTTTGTAAAGCATTGATAGCCTGAAAAAGTTATTTTGCAAAACATAATAAAGCATTGAGAAATCTAAAAAGCTATTTTGCAAAACATAGTAAAGCATCAAGAAATCTGTAAAGTTATTTCACAAAACACAATAAAAGATTGAGAAATCTGAAAAGCTGTTTCACAAAATACAGTAAAGTATCGAGAAATCTGAAAAGCTATTTTGCAAAGTACGATAAAGAATCAAGAAGCATGAGAAGCTTATTTTGCAAAGTCCAGTTATTCGAAAGTACTACAAGGTTGTTCATTTGTATAATTCCAATAAGCTTGAAGAGAAAAAGTATGTTTAGTGCACAACAGCAATGAGCAAATTGTGTTTATGCAAATTACTTATGCACGTGTGTGTGTGTGTGTGTGTGTGTGTGTGTGTGTGTGTGTGTGTGTGTGTGTGTGTGTGTATTCATGCTTATTTGCAAGACCCTTCACTGGTATGTGTTAATATGGCAGACAGATTTCAAAAACCTCAACCACTTTGATTTGATCAGAATATTGCAGAGAACTAGAGAATATTTGAACAAGAGTACTATATTTTTATACAAGCAGCTCATGCAGATAAAGAAGCATGAGCCAAGGCATTCATTCTGTAAAATCTAGCAGGATCTGAAGCCATAAAAAGAGAGCGTTCATTTGTATATATACCAGTAGTGTATGAAGGTGAAAGTTCAGTCTGTCATATTGTTGTGCAAGCTGAATCAAGGGAAGACCCTGAGTGTTTGAAGAATTAGCTCAGAGAGATGTGCAACCCTTAAATGAATGTTACATTAGAGAGGCATTTCTTTTACACAAGAAATCAGAAACCAGGGGAAACATTTGCAGCTTATATAACTGACTTGAGAAGCAGAGCTAAAATGTGTCGGTTTGGTGATTTGAAAGATGAGCTGATAAAGGACAGACTTGTATGTGGTATTAACAGTGATGCAGTGAGAAAGATTTTAGTTTGTGACAGTGATTTCACATTAAGCAAAGCAATAGAGATTTGCCAGATCCATGAGGTGACAGAAAGACATATGAATATGCTTGCGAGTGACAAGAGCATGGTTTTAGTGAGCTCCAGAGCAAATGTAGATAGTATGCAACACATGGCAGGCAGAAACAGGCCTAAGCAAGCGGCAGCCACAGAGTTTCCAAAGAAGACACAAAGCTTTCCAGAAAGTTCCAGAAAAAGTACAAGCTCCACCACAAGCTTAGTGCAATACAAACGTGAGTCAGTAAAACCCAAATCTAGCTTTATTGTTAACTGTCGTAATTGTGGTGCAAATCATGAATCTAAAAGAGAGAAGTGTTTGGCATTTGGTCAGCAATGCCATAAGTGTAAAAAGTGGAACCATTCCCAAAAGTGTTGTAAATCAAGTAAGCCTCACTCAATTGTAAAGAAAAGTTGCACAAAAAAAGCAAGTGGATAAAGTAGAGTGAAACAGTCAGCTTTCTATGTGGATGGTGTATCAGTACTTGGGGAAAGAGTTGATGCAGTAAACTTATTAACAAGGAGTGAAGTACTTTGTACAGTTCAGAAAAAATGGAAAATCCACAAAACTCAAAGTAGAGACTGGGTCAAAGTGGAATGTAATATCAGCAGACACATTTGCAAAAGTGAGAACTAACAAACAACTAAATGTAACCAGCAGTGCAAGAGCTGTTGCGTATGGAGGTGAAGAAATTCAAACCAAAGGTTCAGTAATGCTTTCATGTTATTTGGCTGAGAACTGTTACAACGTATTGCTCTACTTAGTCCGACAACCAGTGTAGTTATTATTGGGTCTCAAAGGTAGTTTGAGAATGAATCTTTCTTTTGCTAAAGAAGTTCATCATGTGAGTGCAGTTCCAAGTTCCAGTTTTTCCAAAGCCATTTTCTGAGAGTATGCTGATGTTTTTGATGACAAATTGGGCAAACTTCCAGTTGTGTATTCTATAAAGCTAGACCCTGAGATCACTCCAGTAGTCAGACCAGCAAGAAGAGTTCCAATAGTGATGCAAAATAAAGTTAAAGCTCAATTGGGTAAGATGGTGCAGCAAGGTGTAATTTGTCCGGTCCCAGAACCAACCGAATGGGTGTCGTCCATAGTAGCCACTCACAAGAAAGACTGAGAAGAAATCAGAATATGCATTGATCCTAGAGATTTGAACAAAGCATTAAAGAGACCATATCATCCAATGTGTACAGTTAAAGAAGTCACAGCTTTAATGCCGAATGCCAGTGTATTTTCTGTTTTGGATGCAAAGAGTTCATTTTGGCAAGTGATGCTAGATTGCAAGTCCTTATTTCTAGCTACTTTTGGTACTCCATTTGGCAGATATAGATTCCTAAGGTTGCCAGTTGGAATAAATTATGCAAGTGAAGTTTTTCAGCATGCAATGGAACAAATTATTTCAAGTAATTCTTGTGCCATAAAAGTAGACGATTTATTAGTTGGAGGCAATGGCGAAGCAGAGCATGACAGAAACTTCAAGAAAGTTCTAGACAGAGCATGTGAAGTAAAATTGAAGCTCAATCCTTTAAAGTGCAAATTCAGGCTTCCAGAAGTTATGTACATAGGTCATTCGTTTACAAATACAGGCTTAAGACCTGACCCAACCAAACAAACAGCTATTCTAGAGATGTCAACACCAGACAATGTGCAAGGTTTACAATGTTTTCTGGGCATGGTCAACTATTTGGGCACATTTATACCAGACTTTAGTGAGTTGACAGCACCTTTGAGAGAGCTAACATGCAGAAATGTTGTATGGTCATGGTTGGAACATCACCAGAAGGTATTTGAAGACCTTAAGCAGAAAACTGCCACCCTCTACATTACGATACTGTGATGTGAATAAGCCAATTGTTCTTTCCTGTGATGCTTCAAAATTTGGTCTAGGTGCAGTTATTCTTCAAGAGGGCAGACCAGTAGCCTATCCATCTAGGACACTAACTCAAACTGAGATGCATTATGCTGAAATTGAGAAATAGCTTTTGGCAATAGTTTTCGCATGATCCAAGTTTCATAATTGTATTTATGGTCGATCTATCCAGACTGAAACTGATCATCAGCCTCTAGTTACCATTCTAAAGAAGCCTATGCATTCCATTCCAGTGATATTACAAAGAATTATGTTCAGATTGCAAAAGTATAATTTCAAAATACCTAAGCATGTCATCTGTATTAGTTCTAATAAAAACTTCAAAATGGCAGAACAAATCAAAGAATCATTTAGCATTTGTATTTACTTGCCCTCTGAATAAATCTTATCATGACAAACTCCCACTAAAGGGAAAAGTTAAGGGGTATGTTACTAAGGAGGGGATACCCGAACAGTTTTATTGAACTGGTTTTGTGTGAAGTTACAGAAAAGAGAGTTAAAGGACACTTTTTTCCACTGTTAGGCTTAGAGGAAAAGAACAATAGCAGTAACAAAAAGGTTGATGTGGGGTCAAGGAACATAAACATGTTTAACAAGGACAATAGCAGTAACAAAAAGGTTGATGTGGGATCAAGGAAGATAAACGTGTTTAACAAGGACAATAGCAGTAACAAAAAGGTTGATGTGGGGTCAAGGAACATAAACGTGTTTAACAATGACAATAGTAGTAACAAAAAGGTTGATGTGGGGTCAAGAAACATAAACATGTTTAACAAGGACAATAGCAGTAACAAAAAGGTTGATGTGGGGTCAAGGAACATAAATGTGTTTAACAAGGACAATAGCAGTAACAAAAAGGTTGATGTGGGGTCAAGGAACATAAACGTGTTTAACAAGGACAATAGCAGTAACAAAAAGGTTGATGTGGGGTCAAGGAACATAACCGTGTTAAATAAGGACAATAGCAGTAACAAAAAGGTTGATGTGGGGTCAAGGAACATAAACGTGTTTAACAAGGACAATAGCAGTAACAAAAAGGGTGATGTGGGGTCAGGGAACATAAACCTGTTTAACAAGGACAATAGCAGTAACAAAAAGGTTGATGTGAGGTCAAGGAAATGAACATGTTTAACAAGGACAATAGCAGTAACAAAAAGGTTGATGTGGGGTCAAGGAACATAAACGTGTTTAACAATGACAATACTAGTAACAAAAAGGTTGATGTGGGGTCAAGGAACATAACCGTGTTAAATAAGGACAATAGCAGTAACATAAAGGTTGATGTGGGGTCAAGGAACATAAACGTGTTTAACAAGGACAATAACAGTAACAAAATGGTTGATGTGGGGTCAAGGAACATAACCGTGTTAAATAAGGACAATAGCAGTAACAAAAAGATTGATGTGGGGTCAAGGAACATAAACGTGTTAAATAAGGACAATAGCAGTAAAAAAAAGGTTGATGTGGGGTCAAGGAACATAAACGTGTTTAACAAGGACAATAGCAGTAACAAAAAGGTTGATGTGGGGTCAAGGAACATAACCGTGTTAAGGACAATAGCAGTAACAAAAAGGTTGATGTGGGGTCAAGGAACATAAACCTGTTTAACAATGACAATAGCAGTAACTAAAAGGTTGATGTGGGGTCAAGAAACATAAACGTGTTTAACAAGGACAATAGCAGTAACAAAAAGGTTGATGTGGGGTCAAGGAACATAACCGTGTTAAATAAGGACAATAGCAGTAACAAAAAGGTTGATGTGGGGTCAAGGAACATAAACGTGTTTAACAAGGACAATAGCAGTAACAAAAAGGTTGATGTGGGGTCAAGGAACATAAACCTGTTTAACAAGGACAATAGCAGTAACAAAAAGGTTGATGTGAGGTCAAGGAAATAAATGTGTTTAACAAGGACAATAGCAGTAACAAAAAGGTTGATGTGGGGTCAAGGAACATAAACGTGTTTAACAATGACAATAGTAGTAACAAAAAGGTTGATGTGGGGTCAAGAAACATAAACATGTTTAACAAGGACAATAGCAGTAACAAAAAGGTTGATGTGGGGTCAAGGAACATAAATGTGTTTAACAAGGACAATAGCAGTAACAAAAAGGTTGATGTGGGGTCAAGGAACATAAACGTGTTTAACAAGGACAATAGCAGTAACAAAAAGGTTGATGTGGGGTCAAGGAACATAACCGTGTTAAATAAGGACAATAGCAGTAACAAAAAGGTTGATGTGGGGTCAAGGAACATAAACGTGTTTAACAAGGACAATAGCAGTAACAAAAAGGGTGATGTGGGGTCAGGGAACATAAACCTGTTTAACAAGGACAATAGCAGTAACAAAAAGGTTGATGTGAGGTCAAGGAAATGAACATGTTTAACAAGGACAATAGCAGTAACAAAAAGGTTGATGTGGGGTCAAGGAACATAAACGTGTTTAACAATGACAATACTAGTAACAAAAAGGTTGATGTGGGGTCAAGGAACATAACGTGTTAAATAAGGACAATAGCAGTAACATAAAGGTTGATGTGGGGTCAAGGAACATAAACGTGTTTAACAAGGACAATAACAGTAACAAAATGGTTGATGTGGGGTCAAGGAACATAACCGTGTTAAATAAGGACAATAGCAGTAACAAAAAGATTGATGTGGGGTCAAGGAACATAAACGTGTTAAATAAGGACAATAGCAGTAAAAAAAAGGTTGATGTGGGGTCAAGGAACATAAACGTGTTTAACAAGGACAATAGCAGTAACAAAAAGGTTGATGTGGGGTCAAGGAACATAACCGTGTTAAGGACAATAGCAGTAACAAAAAGGTTGATGTGGGGTCAAGGAACATAAACCTGTTTAACAATGACAATAGCAGTAACTAAAAGGTTGATGTGGGGTCAAGAAACATAAACGTGTTTAACAAGGACAATAGCAGTAACAAAAAGGTTGATGTGGGGTCAAGGAACATAACCGTGTTAAATAAGGACAATAGCAGTAACAAAAAGGTTGATGTGGGGTCAAGGAACATAAACGTGTTTAACAAGGACAATAGCAGTAACAAAAAGGTTGATGTGGGGTCAAGGAACATAAACCTGTTTAACAAGGACAATAGCAGTAACAAAAAGGTTGATGTGAGGTCAAGGAAATAAATGTGTTTAACAAGGACAATAGCAGTAACAAAAAGGTTGATGTGGGGTCAAGGAACATAAACGTGTTTAACAATGACAATAGCAGTAACTAAAAGGTTGATGTGGGGTCAAGAAACATAAACGTGTTTAACAAGGACAATAGCAGTAACAAAAAGGCTGATGTGGGGTCAAGGAACATAAACGTGTTAAATAAGGACAATAGCAGTAACAAAAAGGTTGATGTGGGGTCAAGGAACATAAACGTGTTTAACAAGGACAATAGCAGCAACAAAAAGGTTGATGTGGGGTCAAGGAACATAACCGTGTTAAATAAGGACAATAGCAGTAACAAAAAGGTTGATGTGGGGTCAAGGAACATAAACGTGTTTAACAAGGACAATAGCAGTAACAAAAAGGTTGATGTGGGGTCAAGGAACATAAACCTGTTTAACAAGGACAATAGCAGTAACAAAAAGGTTGATGTGAGGTCAAGGAAATAAACGTGTTTAACAAGGACAATAGCAGTAACAAAAAGGTTGATGTGGGGTCAAGGAACATAAACGTGTTTAACAATGACAGTAGTAGTAACAAAAAGGTCGATGTGGGGTCAAGAAACATAAACGTGTTTAACAAGGACAATAGCAGTAACAAAAAGGCTGATGTGGGGCCAAGGAACATAAACGTGTTTAACAAGGACTACAGCAGGAACAAAAAGGCTGATGTGGCGTCAAGGAACATAAACGTGTTTAACAGGGCCTTTATTCTGATGTACAATTTGCAATTTTATGATATAAAAGATGTTTAAAAAAGAATTGGTTTATATTCAAAAGTGACAAAGAAGTCCTTAAAAATGTTGGTGATAGACCATGTGTCATATACAAAAAAGATGCATGTGTCAAAGATTTGTTGGAAAAAAAATAAAGAGGGGAATAAAAACTATAAGAAAGGTAAGATGTTAAAATTTGGACACTGTAACCAATGTGCCAATGTATTAGAAACAGAAAAAGTTTTTATTCCAAGGTATGGTACAGTTCAACTAAATTTTAAGTTGAACTGTAACAATACACATGTTGTATATGTCACCCTATGCTAAGGCTGTGAAAGTTTTTACATAGGGAAGACTAAGAAAGTGTTTAAAGTTCGTATTTACTAACATATGTATGACATCAGGAAGGGTAATGAAAAGAATATATTGGCTGTACTTTTGAATCCAGATCATAAGTTTAAATTTGTAGCCATTGATCAAGTAGTACCTGATAGTAGGGGGAACCGAAGGAATTGTTTCTAGAATTTAAAGAATTTATGTGGCAACTTAGAGTGGATGCCACTAACTCGACCGGAATAAATGACGTAGTTTCTCTCTCCAGCTGTTTAAAATTAAAAGATGAGCTTTATTTTTAGGGGGAGGGCACACATGTATATTTTTCTGGCAACACAGTGACATTTGCCTATGTTAAGTACATGATTTGTTTTTGTGGAAATGTATTTTGGATTGCACTTTATTTTATTTTTAATTTTGAGATGGGGGCTGATGGGTTATATGCAATATGTAAATAACGAAGTATGGTTTTAATGCATTTTATAAGGTGAAATTTAACTATGCATATTAACAACTAACACACCAGTGATTTTTAGGTGCATTTTGCTTTAATGATATGTGACTTAGCCTGGCTATAAAAGGAAGTGATGTATGAAAAACTCTTGTTTTAATTTGAAGAAGTCAAGTGTAACAACAGATGAAAGTGCTAATTAAACTTTGTATCCAGTTTCACCAGCCAGTGTTCGTTTTCTTTAATATAAAATCCATGATGTACCCCCTCCCCCCCAATATGGTATGCTTCTCAAATTGTTATAAAATCAGCTAATAGAAGATCTTGACAGAGCTACTTTTCAACTATCACTGGCATAAATACTGCAACAACAACTTCCCAATTATCCCAGTTTTCTTACCTAACGCAGCCAACACTGTTGCCAGGTCATTGGACCCAACATCATCTAACTCTTAAATATACTAAATGCTATTGCAATCTTTTAAATCAAAAATGTGACTATAATCCCCTCTAACGCTCTTATCTTTAATGGATGTGGGAATGTGTGCCATGATACGCGAACCACGGATTATGTCCTCTTTAGATTTAGCTCTTTTATGAGAGATGCCTGTGCCCATGGGTGCAAGAAATTTCACCATCCTTACCTCAGTCTGGTGATTCAGAGTTGCTCCCTGCAAACTGGATCCTGATCTTGTCATTAAAGAACCCTACTAGCAACTCCTGTGTTGGAACATTCTGATTCTCCATTAATGAGATTTAAGTTGACTCAAAACCTATCTCAGTTGTGATATAAAAAAGCTTGGCTCTACCTCCCTTGGGAAGAGCTTATAAAAATTCCTTAAGATAGTCCTCAGCTAATAGATTCCATACATTTGTATTCCTTCTGGGTTCCTATTACCTGATCACAGACGCACTTTGTTGAATGCGTCTTGATCAAAGAGCAAAAAGGCAAAATAGCAAAGCGGCTTTTCAGTGAATTCTTGCCCTGGGAAAGAATTTGCTTGGCTGCTTTCATTACTTTGCTGTTTTCGGCACTGTAGTGCGATCTCGGAGTTGGTATATTTAAGTAGGGGGTGTGTGGGGGGCATGGCCCCCATGTCGGGGGGGGGTTCGCCCCCCCACATTATGTAATGTTTTAAAGTTTTTTGTTTTTTGTTTTTTTTGGAACAGTGTGAACCATGGTGGTGGTACTGCGGTAGCATTGTCACCTCACAGTAAGACGCTGTCCGGTTCAATTTTCAGCTAGAGTGTCTTCTGCGTGGAGACATGCGTGAATGGGCGTACCTTTGTTGAAGGTTGTGCGTCAGGGCTGGTAACTCAGCACGTAAAAATCAACTACCAATCATAAGCGGACCAGAGTTCTGCTGTGGCGACCCCTAACCGGGAAAAGCCGAAAGACACAACAAAATTTCGGAACAGCAATTTTTTTCCCTTGGAAAAAAAATCGCTGTTCTAAGGTTTCGACGTTGTAAGCTTTTGCTTACATGGGGTCGATTATTTATTGTTTGCGTTTGGAAGCATGCATTAATATAATATAGACCCTTCCTTTCAATGACATCTAGAATATTATTACCTTTCCTTCTGAGCCTGCCATCTGTGCCTGATGTATTACTTGATCGTGGGTGAGGTATTCTTCCATTTTCCTTCCTTGATTTTCTAGGTGGAATTTTGGTATCAGGATATTCATCCTTGGGGTTTAGGAGGCATCTTTTCCTGTTACATGCATAACTTGATTGATTCTACCTGCCTTCCAACTTGGAAATCAAATCTTCGGCTTCTTGCATATAGAAAGATTATACACATATATGCACAAAAAAGTGAGTTTTACTGAAAGAAAAATATAGCAGAAAACAAAGTGTAGATCAGAGTGTAACGTGTGTGTGCTATGTCTTTAAGAAGCATGCGAGGCTGTGTGTGCACATATAAATTCCAGAGATGTGTATATGAGTTACTTAAGTCATAGTTAGTAAGTCTCTATAGTGATGTGTTTGTATAGAATAAAGCTGCTTAAACCAACACAAAAGCAACATGGTGTCAGAACCGGGATGGAAAAGAGAAGAATATTTGGAGCCATGAGATGTAAAGATGACAGCAAAGGTAAAACCAAGAGAAAACAGTACAACCACAACCAGAAATAATCAAAGATAATGAAAGATAATACAAATTATTTATGCAATACAAAAAGAGGCAAGAAAAGGCATTACAAGGGCACAAACCACATTATCAGGCAAGTGGAAATACAAACAAAGTTTAAAGAAAATGTTTAAGATAAAAGTATTTGACAACACGATTAACTTTAAAGTACAAAGTGAGCATGTTTAAGACATAACAAATGTGTTTAAGGCAGAATTGGGCATGTTTAGAATAAAACGAGCACAAGAAAAGTACATTGGGCATGAAAATGTCTTAAATGAGCAAAAATAATATAATAAGAAAAGAGAAAAGTGTACAGTAAGCAAAAAAAATAGAGCAAGTCGACTGCTTGTGTTTGGGCAAAGTGCTGTCTTTGGGCATAACTACGACTTTGCATTGTCTCAAGGACATAATTAAAGTTACTTGAACTATCTCAGAGTGTGTAAAGGTGCTTACAGTGTATACTTATTACTGTGCATGTATTTCAAAGAGTTCACCGTGCGCAAAGTGCAACTATTTCATATAATCCAGTTAAAGCATAGTTATTTGAAGAAAAATTCTTGTGCTGGGTGTGTCCATTCACAAAGTGCAACCATTCCAGAGTGCTTCTTGTACTGTAAAGAGTTGCCTAGCAAGGTACCACCATTTTGGGGGCATTTCAGTGTACTGCATGTAGTTATTTGCAAAGTACAATTACTTCAAAAGATGTTGAATTTGGGCAACAGGAGTTCGATTTATTCACATTGTACAGTTGCTTGATGTGTTTCTTGCATCAATAAAAGGTTTTTCCTTACAAAAGATTACAAGATTACTGCAATGCTCGTGAATAGCTCAGTTGCATTGTAAAGCTCTTGAATGTTTCTTAAAGTGATGACTTTAACAAGTGATGGCACAAGACTGTAGCATTCCTGCTTTTATCAATAAAGTTCCAAGTGATTATTTTAGCATTTCTGCCTTTACCAATTCTGAAAGTGCATTATCTTAGCATTTCTGTCTTTACCAATTCCAAAAGTGCATTATTTTGGCATTTCTGCCTTTACTGATTATGAAAGCATAGCGAGTGATGATAAATAAATTTAACATTTCTGCCTTTACCAATCGAAGATTTCATAAAACATCAAAAAGTCTGAGAAATTATTCTGCAAAACTCCATAAAGCATTGAAAATCCCAAAAGCTGTTGGGTAAAGTTTTGTAAAGCATTGATAGCCTGAAAAAGTTATTTTGCAAAACATAATAAAGCATTGAGAAATCTAAAAAGCTATTTTGCAAAACATAGTAAAGCATCAAGAAATCTGTAAAGTTATTTCACAAAACACAATAAAAGATTGAGAAATCTGAAAAGCTGTTTCACAAAATACAGTAAAGTATCGAGAAATCTGAAAAGCTATTTTGCAAAGTACGATAAAGAATCAAGAAGCATGAGAAGCTTATTTTGCAAAGTCCAGTTATTCGAAAGTACTACGAGGTTGTTCATTTGTATAATTCCAATAAGCTTGAAGAGAAAAAGTATGTTTAGTGCACAACAGCAATGAGCAAATTGTGTTTATGCAAATTACTTATGCACGTGTGTGTGTGTGTGTGTGTGTGTGTGTGTGTGTGTGTGTGTGTGTGTGTGTGTGTGTATTCATGCTTATTTGCAAGACCCTTCACTGGTATGTGTTAATATGGCAGACAGATTTCAAAAACCTCAGCCACTTTGATTTGATCAGAATATTGCAGAGAACTGGAGAATATTTGAACAAGAGTACTATATTTTTATACAAGCAGCTCATGCAGATAAAGAAGCATGAGCCAAGGCATTCATTCTGTAAAATCTAGCAGGATCTGAAGCCATAAAAAGAGAGCGTTCATTTGTATATATACCAGTAGTGTATGAAGGTGAAAGTGCAGTCTGCCATATTGTTGTGCAAGCTGAATCAAGGGAAGACCCTGAGTGTTTGAAGAATTAGCTCAGAGAGATGTGCAACCCTTAAATGAATGTTACATTAGAGAGGCATTTCTTTTACACAAGAAATCAGAAACCAGGGGAAACATTTGCAGCTTATATAACTGACTTGAGAAGCAGAGCTAAAATGTGTCGGTTTGGTGATTTGAAAGATGAGCTGATAAAGGACAGACTTGTATGTGGTATTAACAGTGATGCAGTGAGAAAGATTTTACTTTGTGACAGTGATTTCACATTAAGCAAAGCAATAGAGTTTTGCCAGATCCATGAGGTGACAGAAAGACATATGAATATGCTTGCGAGTGACAAGAGCATGGTTTTAGTGAGCTCCAGAGCAAATGTAGATAGTATGCAACACATGGCAGGCAGAAACAGGCCTAAGCAAGCGGCAGCCACAGAGTTTCCAAAGAAGACACAAAGCTTTCCAGAAAGTTCCAGAAAAAGTACAAGCTCCACCACAAGCTTAGTGCAATACAAACGTGAGTCAGTAAAACCCAAATCTAGCTTTATTGTTAACTGTCGTAATTGTGGTGCAAATCATGAATCTAAAAGAGAGAAGTATTTGGCATTTGGTCAGCAATGCCACAAGTGTAAAAAGTGGAACCATTCCCAAAAGTGTTGTAAATCAAGTAAGCCTCACTCAATTGTAAAGAAAAGTTGCACAAAAAAAGCAAGTGGATAAAGTAGAGTGAAACAGTCAGCTTTCTATGTGGATGGTGTATCAGTACTTGGGGAAATTCCCTTGGAAAAAAAATCGCTGTTCTAAGGTTTTGACGTTGTAAGCTTTTGCTTACATGGGGTCGATTATTTATTGTTTGCGTTTGGAAGCATGCATTAATATAATATAGACCCTTCCTTTCAATGACATCTAGAATATTATTACCTTTCCTTCTGAGCCTGCCATCTGTGCCTGATGTATTACTTGATCGTGGGTGAGGTATTCTTCCATTTTCCTTCCTTGATTTTCTAGGTGGAATTTTGGTATCAGGATATTCATCCTTGGGGTTTAGGAGGCATCTTTTCCTGTTACATGCATAACTTGATTGATTCTACCTGCCTTCCAACTTGGAAATCAAATCTTCGGCTTCAGACATTAACTTTGTCCACTGAATTACAGCTAGGCCTAAAAAAAACACAAACAATTGTGTTTGATTCACAGAAAAATAAATAAATGAAAAGGGAATTTTATTACAAATGGTGAATTAGTTATTAGTGGAGCTATCAGTACCCATATTTGCATTTCAAATGAAACCAATTATTATAACTCTGTTCTGTTTTCTCCCCCTCTCTCTCTCTCTCTTTTGTATCAATAAGTGAATTAAATATGAGCACCACTGCTCTGGTAGCCCATGTGATTGTCTGGTAATTATAAAACATGTTGCTGCAGCTCTGTTTTAAGGAAATTGTTGGGATTTGCTAATTAATTTACTGGCTGCTGTTACTGTAGAAAAATATGATCCTATATATATATATATATATATATATATATATATATATATATATATATATATATATATATGTGTGTGTATAAATGGTGACAGTGCAAGTATAAATGCATTTATTAGGCTAGGCAGAGGTGCTACAACATTTTTGCAATAAACTAAAATAAGAGGCTGAGTTAACAACACCCTCATCTCCTCCACTAAAATCAGCAATTTAAATAATGAGCTATGAGTTTGTACCTGTGGAAGGTGCCAAGGAAAAACTTCACCTCGTTATTTACTTCAAAAAGCAGAAATGTGGAGTAAATAACAAAAAGAATATCTGCTTGTCAAAGTAAAAACAGTCCTCATACAGCAGAATTAACTTAGCATGCATAGCCTTTTCTTTTCTTTCTTTCTGTTTCTTTAGGTAAGTTTTGTGTTAAGCACACAACCCAATTGAAAAATGAGGGACACTGCCACAACCCTGTGTCTGATAAGCAAAAGCAACTGACTTGGTATAACTGCAGGGGATCCCTGGGTGGACTGCCCAGGTGTATAATACTGAATGAATAATTTGCTGCACACAGGTAAATGAAGACTGCTGAGCAGCAGCCAACCCATGCAGTGCCTTGGAGTTCAGCTGCTTAGGCACTCAACAAAGAGCCCTAGACACAGCTGGAATGCAGACCCACTGACTATTAGGATAAACGCTGACAGCAAAGTTACATAGCTAAAAGGTTTCAGCATACATTCTCCCTGCCATAAATAACTGCTTCCTGTATTGTCACTTAGGCTGACATAAGGGTAATATTACACAAAAGCCAAACTAACTTATCCCATTTAAGAAGAGATCAGAAGCTTGGAGCAGTGAACTTTTGAAGTAGACTAAAATGGAAAGTTCCATTTTTCATCTGGTGTTACCTCACTGCTACAAAGCATCAAAAATGTAACAAAGCAACTGTCCCCTGTGAAAGAGAATTCTCTCAGCAACCGTGAATATTATTTCCTAACTATTTTACAAAACATCAAATAAATGGGACAGCCAATATTTACCTCTGTCTCTCAGCCTGAAAGCTGGGAGAATTTTTTTTTTATTAAACATATCACTTTGGTCTCTGGCAGGTGGCTCCATCTTTTTGATCCTGATCTAGACCATTAAAATAAATGTGCAGAGCTGAACAAGACCACCAAAGTGACAGCTCTAGGGGCAGGGGGAACTTAAATAATGGCTCTTAGGCTACCATCCCTTACTCCAACTCCATGGGTAACAAGTAGTTTGCTTGCAAAATGCATTTGTTCTACAAACCCAGCCTGGTCTAATTTTGGTATTTACGTATTATCGCAACCAGATTTTGCATCATCTTTTAACTTTGTTGATTTCTACTGAAACGGTTTCACTGAAGTGATTCTCAGCTAGAGCGTCTTCTGCGTGGAGACATGCGTGAATGGGCGTACCTTCGTTGAAGGTTGTGCATCAGGGCTGGTAACTCGGCACGTAAAAATCAGCTACCAATCATTAGCGGACCGGAGTTTCGCTGTGGCGACCCCTAACCGGGAAAAGCCGAAAGACACAACGACACTGTCAGAAAGTCTGCAGGGATATCGGTGGGGGTTTTAAAAAATGTTAGGACTTATAATTTTTAAGATTTGTGGGAAGCGTCCTTTAAACACATCAAGCCTTGATTTCTGTGATTGCAGTGGTTACGTGTGTATGTCTGTTGGTTCTGAAAGGAGTATGGCCGTTAAGCGGATGATATTGCACACAAGCGGAGTTTAAATAGCAGATTAGGTGCTTGCTATTATTTTCTGTAGTGTTTTTGTAGTCTTAGGGTAGGTTTACCATTGAATTGGCTGTGAAAAGAATAGTAAAGGTTTTGAAAACAGATCTCTTTCCTTCACCGACCGGCAGCATGTCAAAAGAACGCCTTGAAAGTGGAATGGGACTTGCTTAAACTGACACGAGATGCTGGTGGTAAATGGGAAACCTATTTTTCAAACTTTACTTTTCCGACTTCAGTTTTTTCAGCCGTTTCAATGATAAACCTTTGTAAAACTACTAAAACATTACAGAAGACGTGTCTAACCTTCTAACACTGTATGGTTACTACTTGACCTAAACAGAAACAACCAACATTGCCGCAAAAATCTGGTTGCAATAATACGTAAGTACCCTAATTTTATGCTAGGTGTATTTTCTTGTATCTTTATTCTTACTTTCTCAAATATCTACAGATTTCCCCTTGATCCCAGCCGAGGCTAAAATGCCAACATAAACTACTTGAGTTCCTTAACATTTCACTTTCATTATAAGTCAAAAGTGATGCCACATTCTTTACTGGCAAAATCTCCTTATGAGACGAATTTGCAATAAACAAAGTCTGCATTAGCTCTGGTACTACCATGGTAACCCTATATGCAATGTCATTGTATAATACCTGTAAAGAGCCGGCATAAAAACTAAGTATTTCATCCAAGGGAAACAGCATTTCTTCTTGCAAACATTTAATTTCTTCCCAGCTACTTCCAAAGCTCCTTACACATGAAATGTACATGAAAGAGTTTTGCAAACATGACTTTACATTCAGTAGCACACGCTTGTGAAGGAGAATGGGAACATTCCCAACATCTAGGCCAAATCTTCCCTGTTAAAAAAAAAAATCCCACCTCATAACATTATAAATGTGACTAAATCTGACATACCACACTTTTTTATACCTTTAAGAGCAGTGAAGCCTCCTTCTGAAGCCTTTTGGCAATGTTTTCTTCTGTCATGTCTTTTTCAGAACATTATGGTTAGCTTTCTCTCCTTGGGATTACCAAACCCACATACCCAAATAATACAATTTTCATGCATCTCTGGAGTTTACTAAAGCATAACAGTTTAGTTCCAGAATGTTACTAAAATCTAAGCTGGATATTCCATGGAGTTCATTGCTGCAGGATTGATGATTGTGGACTTTCTTGGAAATTTGTCATTCCTTGGAAACTTGAAAAAAACTTCTATTCTAAGTCTCAGTCCTGTGAGTAAAACAGCCCTTAAATCCCAAGAATCTGGGGGCGAAGAATACAAAGATGTAATTACTCACTTGAAAGGCTGCCCTGTTGGTGGAAGGTCCTGGGCAAATCCTGTTCTGGAAATAATCTCCTGTTGTGGGGTAAAGATCAGACCCAAACTCACTGAGGGGAAATGTGATCCCCACATACCAAAGTAAACATAACTCTATTGGTCCAGAAGAAGGCATCACACTGCCTCTGAGTTCCAAATAGGTAGTAGGGAGAATAATTATCTTTCTGATTTCAAAGACTATGTTTTCTCAAATGATGCTCTGAATTAGTATTGTGGTGGTTTGTGTTTCAGAATACATGACATTTTGTATTCATTATTTTTCCTCTCTCTGTTTTCAATAGATGCCAAGAAAAGAATTTAGCCAGCATTCCAAAATATGTCCGGATTAAAAACATGGAGAATGGAAAAACATTTAATGACACTCTGCATATGCAGGCCACCCAGGTAACAGCAAACATAATCCTTGTATTTTAACTTAGTAGTCAGTAAATCCACTGAGGTGTATGCTACTATTCTGTAGAATAAATATTATATGGATTGCTTACTGTATATTTTTATTTAATTATTATTTTAATTATATGACCTAATACCCAAAAGTGGTTCTTTCAGAAGTGAGCCAGGAAGACTTATCTGGTTAAACCAATTTGCCTGTAATCTCAAAGTAAGCTTGTGGTCATCAGAACTAAACTCAGGTCAAGATATAATTGTTTTATAAAACTTAATTTACTGGTTTAGAGGTTTGAGCCTGATTGTATCTTTGATGTCCAGCCGACATCACTGATATCAGCAGCTAGCTGGGACAGGTGGGATTTAATTGCTGACTGGCAGATAATTCTTCCCAGGAGGAAAATGTGTTACGTTTCTATTGCTGTATCTGGTCTAGGCCAGGGGGAGAATAGCAGATAGAACATATCAACACCTTAGTTTGAACATTTATGATACATGCAGCATGCATGTTCTTGTCACAGAGTGTACTTGCAAGAGCCAAGGGTCAGAAGGCAAAAATAATGTTTCCTGCCTGGAACAGTTTTGAAAACAAATGTACTGTGCAGATATGAGCAGGAACTATTGTGATAGACTGATAGTCATACCTCTCAAATGTACAGATTTTTGCAGAATGTCCAGATATTGACCTCATATTTTTGGTTTGTTCCTCATAAAATTTGTGAATTTCATGATTACTGTAGCAAATTAGTGAGGACTAAATGCTCTAAATAATGTCATTTGAGTTTCAGACTTCATATCCTTCAGAAAATGCACGGTAACACACAACCTTTTATTCTAGCAACTTTCTAAGTTTATAAGAGCAATATTTAAAATGAGCCCCTATTTTTGAGGCTTTGTCCCCCCATTATTTTTGGCTTTGTACCTATGTTTTGTGCTAAGAGGTTGAGAACTAGGAGATAGATAGATATCTAGATGAATAGATAGATATAGACAGAGAGAAAAAGATATGGTTATTGTGGATTACATCTGTTGAGTGTTGCTTTTGGATTCACAGTTGGTCGAGTTCAGGCTTTGTTCAGCAGAGCAGTTTTGTTTTATGTGGTAGTAGGTCAGAATGCCAACACCTTCAATGTAAACAAAACTTTCAACATTTGGGGTGAGTGTGTTTGTGTGTGTGTGTGTGTGTGTGTGTGTGTGTGTGTGTGTGTGTGTGTGTGTGTGTGTGTGTGTGTGTGTGTGTGTGTGTGCAGATCTTGGCTTATGGTTAGAGCAGTTAGTGATAAAGAAGGTGATAACTTTAGAGATATATGTGTGTGTGTGTGTGTGTGTGTGTGTGTGTGTGTGTGTGTGTGTGTGTGTGTGTGTGTGTGCGCACATCATAGCAGTTAGGGATAAAGAAGGGGATAGCTTTAGTGATGTGTGTGTGTGGGAGAGTGTGTGTGTGTGTGTGTGTGTGTGTGTGTGTGTGTGTGTGTGTGTGTGTGTGTGTGTGTGCAGATCTTAGCTTATGGTTAGAGCAGTTAGTGATAAAGAAGGGGATAACTTTAGAGATATGTGTGTGTGTGTGTGTGTGTGTGTGTGTGTGTGTGTGTGTGTGTGTGTGTGTCTATCAAGCTGTCTGTCTTTCAGTGTACTTCTGTGTGTATGCATATGCATAAGCAAATGTCTGTGGGTAGGGTTTATAGTAGGGCTTAGGGAAGGAAATAGATCTAGTTTTGTGTGAGTGTGTGTATGTGTGCTTGTTATGGCTGTGTGTCTTATTTATGGCATGGTTAAGGAAAGGGTGTTTACTGACCTAATATGTAGGATCAGGGTTAGTTTCAGGGAAGGGTTAACATACATGAGTAAGGTGATGCAGGGGGGCATGTGTGTGTGTGTGTGTGTGTGTGTGTGTGTGTGTGTGTGTGTGTGTGTGTGTGTGTGTGTGTGTGTGTGTGTGTGTGTTTGGTTATACTGGTCTGTTTATGTTTATTTTGTATATATGAGGAAGAAAGGAGGTTCCCAAATGATAACTATTTGTCAGGTGTATCAGCAGCTTAGAAGTAAAGAAGCCAGAATGGTGATCGAGATAGTTTGGATTCAAATCCTAGATGAACATGTTCTTCCTTAAAATTACAATTTTGGACTTTGACTAGCGTATGTATTACCTGGCCTGTGCAGCAATATCACATAAGACAGACAACTTGTTGTTTACAATTAAAACAATTACACTTCTCTGTCTGTGTTTCTACATGTGTTCTGCCTCTAGTGTCTCTCTCATTGGACTTAAAAATCATAGCAAATGCATAGGCAGTTTGACCAGAGGCTTGCCAGATACAGTTCCTTAAAGTACTTCTGCCACCATGTGCAAAACATACTTTGGGCTATAAATTCCCAGTAATTCTGTGAGTGTTGTGTGTCTGGTTTACTTAACCGGTGTCTCCATCTATGGAATGACTACTATAGAAACTGTAGGCTCTGTGACTATTGTGTGTCTGGTATATTTAACCGGTGTCTACATCTATGGAATGACTACTATAGAAATTGCAGGCGGGAGCTGAGCCAAAACTGATGCAGCTATAACAACTGATTATGCTGGCCAGTGTAGCTGCCAACTCCAAAACTGTGTCACCTCTGAAAAAAAAAATAACTATGGAGTAAAGGCTATGATCCTATTTAGTGAAATTTGTGTGATCCATTAAGGCTAGAATGGAAGGGTGCTTTGTAGGCCAATCATAGGTCAGTTCTGAGCAAGCCTATAGGAGACAAAGTATAAGTACAGTGCCCTAAGCTGGGCCACGAAGGGCATGTTTTCTATAATATGTATTCTTTTGTGTGAGACCTCTGTGGTCACACTAATTGTTGCACATGCCTGGTCATTTACATGCTGAAGGGTGTATTGTACTCAGTAACTGGTCTTATGAGGGCAGAGAACAATGGAACAATGATATATTTTGCTCATTAGTTATGCGACATGGAATTATTTTCTTACTACTATAGACACATGATTGTCAAAGGCCAAGTTATTATCTTCATGTGTTCCCTAAACCCCGGCAACTGGGCTTATTCTTAGGGGTGTATTATTTATATAGTAATTTGCAGGAGTGGCTATCTTAACAAAGGATACTGTTATGCATTTCTTAACATCGTGTTTAAGACTGTGACTCCAGAACTAGCAATTAGTCTGTGTCAGGCCTTCTTGGGGGATGATTGTGTCTTGTGGGATTCAAGGACTGCACTTAATTTGCAGTCGTCTACAAATCTGTTCAGCCAGTGGCCATCCATATTGGCTTTAACTTCAGGGAATTAGATGCCAAATAGTAGCAGCCCCAGCACTGATCCCTGAAGGACTCTTCTAGGAACTGGACTTTTTGTGCAGATAGACTCCCCTATCTTAACTCCTTAGGTTCTATCTGTGAACCAGTTGGTTATTCAACAGCTGGCATAGGGGTTAATACCTAATTCAATGAGTTTGTCTGCAATGACCAAGTGGTAAATTGAGTTGAGGGCTTTCACAAGGTAAAGGTAGGCAGTATGTTCCATTTTGCCCTTATGCATTGCTTTGGTGACCTTCCTAAAGAAGTCCACCAGGTAGCATAGGTATGACATTTTCTTGACAAAACCAAACTGAGTTGGATCCAGCATCTGAAGGTTTCCTATGTCATTATTTGTCATGTCCATGATAATTCTTTCCATGGCCTTGCATAAGAGTTGCTTGCTTTAATTTCTCCAAATCTTTTGGGTTTTTAATACTATTTTAATATTATGATGGGAATGGACCCCATTTGTAAGTCAAGGTATGATTAAAGTTCATGAAATAACTATTGTTTCAATCTTTGATGTGCTCTTTGCAGCACCCACAATGTGCCCAGTAATGACTCCTTCTGCAATTTGCATGGAGTTAAATGTATCAGTAATATATCTAAATATGATTGCAGATTCTTTTTCATAAGGCTCATTGCTTCTACTACTATTGGAACTGTCTGGGTATCTTTTTTCCACATTGCTCTGGTTTCTGCCTGCAAATCCTGATATTTTATGACTTAGTATCTCTCTGTATGCAAGACACTGTAGTCATTGGGTGTAATGATTTCAATGATCAGTGCCACTTTTGTCGTCTTTTCATGGACTATTATATCTGGTTTTCTCACATCTTTCTTTGGAACTGTTGGTAATGGGTGATCCTGTGACTTCATCATTTTCTGTATTTGCGGCTCATGTTTCCAGTGTTTTTCAGCTACTTCAATATTATGATATTTGCACAATCCCCAGTGTAACAGTTTCCACATTATTATGCCTTTCAGTATACAGTCCTTCTGTCATTAGTATGTCACAACCAGCAACAAGGTGTGCAATTGTTTCTAATTCTGTTTTACAAAACTTACATGTCTGTTTCTTCCACATGTTCAATGGACTTTGGAAACAATCATGTACGTAGTCCACTATCTTGGGCTGCCAGTATTAACCTTTCATCTTTTGGTTTAATTCGCCTCTCCTTAACCATGCTTGCATGTAATCCTGATCAACATGAGGTTATTCCAGGAGTTTTCTATACTTGCAACTATATTTATGCATTTTTTACATTTCTTGCCTTCTCATCTGATCCATCACCTTATATTCTTTCTTTTGTTGTTTTTTGGTACATTCAGTTCATTCAGTTGATACCCAATTTTTATCGACTTCTGATTTGATTTCCATTCCTGCTTGATGCCAATATGCTTCTCCTAGACTAAGAGGGGAAGTCATCTTAGATTTAATTTCCTCATGTTTCAAAACTTTCACTATGTTTGAGTCTTGTGAGGTCAGCAGATATGTATGCAGTCCCACAGTTGCAGATCTATACTTGTAGTCAATTTCAAGGATGCCCATACCTCCTTCAGAACGGGGAATATATAATTTTGGTATGCACTGATTTTTATAAATCATTTGATGAGCATGAAGCATCATTCTTGTTTTCCTGTATGATCTATCCAACATCTTTTGGGGTCAGTCAATCACTCCAAAACTGTAAGTTAGGACAGGAAGAGCAAATTTGTTTATAGCTTGAACTTTATTCCTAGATGTCAATGCTGTTTTCAGGATTAATTTAAGTCTTGTAAAATATTCCTTACTAAGTTTTATTTGCATTTGTTCATGTTTTATTGGTGATCCTTCCTCAATTCCCAAATATTTATACAGTCCCTCTTGCTCAAGTTCTTTTATATCACATTCTTGTCCCAAATTGATGTTTTCTTGGTGCTTCAGTTTTCGTACTTTAAAGGTTGCTTTTGCACATTTATCAAGAGCAAATGACATTCTTATGCCATCTGAAAAAGTTCTGGCTACTTGCAATTGTGCTTTTAGTTCCTCATCTGACAAGGTATACAGTTTTAAATAATCAACAAACAGAAGATGAGAAGTCTTTACAATTTGTTGCTTTCTGAGAGCCAAATTATTATCATGACCTAATCTGTTAAGCAGATGGCTTAATGGGTTAAGGGCAATGCAAAAGAGCAGTGGTGATAGAGAGTCACACTGGAGTATCCCTCTTTGGATTTTTATCCCTGGAATAATAATTTGTCCTTTATCATGGCTTAACTGCAAAGTGGTATGCCACTGTTTCATGGTCACTTGATGTAGTTTATCAAAGTGGTTTGCCACTGTTTCTTGGTCACTGTGATGTAATTTACAAGCGTATGGCGTATCTTATACATTTTTAAGCACTCTTTTATCCATGAATGTGGGATACTGTCAAATGCTTTTTTGTAGTCTATCCATGCCATACTTAAATTCTTCCTCTTTTTACAGTTCTCTACTATGACTTTATTTAATAACAAATGATTCTTTGTTCCATATGACTTTCTTTTGTTCTATTGCCATAATTGAGTTTTCTTGTAAATGACTATAAACTGTCAGCATCAGTTCAGTGTACAGTTTATATGTCATCAGAAGGCATGTTATTAATCTATAGTTTTTAGGATAGCTTGCAGGTTCACTCTTAAGCAGGAGCATTGTTTTTCCTGTTGTTAGCCAAGCTGGTGTCTATTTGGGGTGCACATATAAATAGTTCTTACTCAAGGCTAAATCTATGTGCAAATATGTTAATACTTTTAACCAGAAGTTACATACTCCATCTGGGTCTGGGGTTTTCCAATTAGAGGATTTTCTTAACTTTGTTTCAATCTGTCTGGGTGTTACTTCATCCCATTTCATATCCTGTACATTTGAGTTTTTTATTCTTTCTTTTACTTCTTCTATCCATTTACCATCTTTGTTTTGTTCCACAGGATCTTCATAAATATTGCTCCAAAATATATCTATTTCTTCTTTTTGGTGGTCTTTCATTTTGTTTTACCTTGTTTCACAATTCTCTATAAACCTTTTTTGGGTCATCAATAAATTGGTTATTTTGTACTTCACCTTTATATTTATCTGTTCATCTTCTAAGTTTTAATGCCTGTGCTGATATGTTTAGTTTGTTATTTGTGATAGTGCTTGATAAATCCTGATTCAGTATAATACTGTACATTGCTTTTATCGCATCTATCTTTCTGAGTATTTTTGTTTATCTGTACCCTCTTCTATACTCTTTTAACAGTGACACTTCTTGTCTTTATGACTTTATAGTTTTCTCTATTCAATACTTGCATGATATCATTCGATTTCTCCACGTCCTTTCCCTTACTACCCTGTGTTCTTGTGGTAGGACTTTATCTGTTATTAATTTGCCTGCACAGTAATGTATCCTAGTTACTTCTTTTATATCCCATGAATCTCTATGGACAGTCCTAAGTACTGTGTTCATTTGTTTTATCAAACTTCTAACTTTCTGGGTTTTATTGACCTTCTGCAGTCTATTTCTTTAATTGATCTTAATATGTCTATTCATCTCTGTTAAATCAAGTAACTCTTGTCTTAGATTATTTTCTTCTAAACTGAGGGCACATTCTTTGTTCACCATTTCCTATGGGCATTCTATAGAAGGTTCCAGAGCATCCTCCTGTGTCATGTTCTCTTCAATTTCACCCTGTGTCATCTATTGCTCTTTCATATGGGAACTCAGTGGCCTATCACTCCACAGCATTGACTCTGTCAGAGTTGCCACAGTTTCCTGTTCTTTCCCTTGCTGTATAGCTCCAACTGAATCTTTGTACTGGTTTCCTATGGGAGGCTCCAAAGTATCTTCATATATCAACTGATTCGATGCTGCCTGCTCCACTGGTTTCTCCTTAATTTGGATGTCCATTGCTCTATCCTGTTGTGTTATTATCTCAGTTAAATTTTCTACATTAAATCCTTCACTTTTCAGGTAATCCATAACCTCATTTTCTGTTTTTTCAACTTTTCCATTACTATTCCTCTTTTCTACTTTGGATTCCTATCACGTAGTCAAACTTTCACAAGTTCGAACCTCATATGGTCGAGACCATAAGTTCGAATTTGTAAAAGTTCGAGCCTTTGAATGGAAATCTCCATAAGCGGAGGTTTCCATTTTGTTCAATGGGGTGCGATCTCAGAGTTGGTATATTTAAGTAGCGGGGGTGCAGGGGGTGCAGGGGGCTTGCCCCTCCCTGCTTAAAACGGTTTATTTTGTTTTCCTTTGTTTTGTTTTTTTTTATCCATTGTCAGAGTTTTGTAACTTCGAACATAATGGTTCGAACATTACGTGTTCGAAGTTATAAGATTTAGACCCTTCTACTTTTCCTCTTTGTTTTCTTATTTTTTGTATTGAAAAAAATTTCATATCCAGTTGTCTTTTCCTGGATTTCTCTTCAAATATCTTTGGTGCTGCTCTTTTTTCATTGATTAGTTTTGGTTTCTCCTTTGCATAAATATTGCACCATATTAAATCTTTTTGTATTTCTCATGTCCATATTTCTTCTTCAGATGTATCCTGCTCCTCTTGTTTCTCCTTACTTTGGGGACTCTCCTTACTTTGGGGACTAGCTGTTCCATCGTGCTGTGATATTACTTGTGTTAGACTTTCGACACTGAATCCTTCACTTCACAAATATAAACTTCAGCTTCTATTTTTTTTTAACTTCTGCTTGACTAATTTTCCCTTCTACATTTCCTCTTCGTGATCTTATTTTTTATTGTGAAATTTTCCATATCCGGATTCCTTTGCCTGTATTTCTCTTAAATTATCTTTGAGGCTGCCTTTTTTGTGTTGATTAATTTGGCTTTCTCCTTTGCATAAATATTGCACCATTTCAGACCTCTCTTTCTTTCCCATGTCCATATTTCTTTTTTATACCCTTCAAACAGCTCTAAAGTTTGTTCTTTAAATTTTTACACTTCCTCAGTCACTTCTTTTTCCAAATGGCACAAGTTTTCTTGGTCTATATAGTGTTTTTCATGGATCTGTTGTATTAATGAACACAAATTTTTATTTGAAGCTTCTGGCTGTTTTTCTTGTGTAAGTATTTTTCTTTCCTCTAATTTCTTTCTTAATATTTTCATATATCTGCCTGGAAATTCTTGGCTTTTTGCCTAACAGTAACAATACATAATTATGTTTTGTCTTCAGTAGTCTATTCTATCATCTGTGTGGCTCTTTTTTGGCCTGTCAGTTTTTATCATTTTTGTAGACTGCTACTTCCTTCTTCAGTGGGGAGAGGCATCCTCCCCCTGAGCCTGGCTTAGCCCTATTATAGGAATATTGAGAATTCTACACTGTAATTTTTTCAAGTCCTGGTACCAGTGCACCTACCAGGATTGGACACTTTTTATCCTGGGACTTGTGCACCCAGCTATCTTCTTTATGTTTAACCTAATTCTGTCCATGATATGTGCTATATAAAATACAGTCTATATATCAGTGTTGTCTTGGTGAGATTTTTAAAAAAAAAATAGGATCCACCTCATGAAGATACTCACAAAGACTTGAGGATGAAGTCATTTCCAGCAATACTTCTCTCCTTTTGCTGATTTTATTATCTCTCCATTTGGACCCAGCATCTAAAGGTTTCCTATGTCATTATTTGTCATGTCCACGATAACTCTTTACATGGCCTTGCATGAGAGATGGCAACATAGTTAAGTGATTACCTGACAGACAATAAGTACAGAGTTTGAGTCTCACCAAGGGAAATTAGTTAGGCTTAAATTATCCACAGAAACAGTTAACCTAATTTTTATCTATGAATCCATATGAGATTATTCAGTACTTTCTTGGATATGAAAGCATTGAAAAGAGGCTAAAATTTGGTTATGGTTAAATAGCAAAAAAGGATCATGGTAGAAAACAAAGAAAGGTACTTGAGTAAGGATCCTCATCATAAAGTGAGTGACGAAAGTGAGATAAGTAGGATAATGCAAGTATTATGAGCCTTCTAGTATGAAGTAAACAATTTGAGTAAAGATGGTCTCCCACAATAGGTACATGTAAGCCAAGAACATACCCCTCAACTGTCCAGATTTGTGCAGAATGTCCAGATTTTTTCCTCTTATTTTTGGCATTTTCCTCATATAATTTTGTTTTTCTGGTAAATCACTGGAAAATTATTGATGACTGAAGTCAGAAAAAAGATAGACATTTGAGTTTCAGACTTCATACCCTTCCAAAATCCATGTTAATGTAAAATAAGAAGTTATGTACTCACCATAACGTTCCATGTGAGTTGTTCATCTCGCCTTCATTCTTGACTGATGGGTTCGGAGCCGATCCATCGGCTCTAGTACGGCTGTATGCAAAGCTCAAGGTCTTCCAGTAGCTTGAGGTCAAGCCCCTATCCCATGATGCACTGTGAATTACCTCAGATCTTGTTTGCTGCATGTACTATAATGATATAAATGAGCTATCCTCCTATGGAAAGGAAGAAGAATTGAGCAACCAGGATGAGACCAATATCTAGGTCAACTATCAACCAAGAGGGGGAAGGAGGGAGGGACATAAGAATGAAGGCGAGATGAACAACTCACATGGAACGTTATGGTGAGTACATAACTTCTTAATGTGAAGTTGTTCAATCTCGCCATTCATTCTTGACTGATGGGTAGCGTCCCAAGCACCATCAATCTCAGGTGGCTCATGGGAGTACATTTTTCAGGACCGTAGACCCAAAAGAAGCCCTGTCCCTGGAGGCCTTATAAACTTTGTAATGCACGACAAAGGTATGAGGTTTAGACTAAGTGGCTGCTGCACAAATGTTATCAAGGGGCAATTTGGCTTGGAATGCAGAGGATGTAGAAACTGCTCTGGTTGAGTGAGCTTTAATCTTGTGTTGCAAAGGCATATTAGCATCTGAGTAGACAAAGGTGATACAAACAGATAACCATTTAGACAGAGTTGTTTTAGCCACTGGTCTATCTTTTCTGGATTCAGAAAATGAAACAAAGAGCTGGTCTGACTTCCTGATATCTTTTGTTCTATCCAAATAAAATCTGAGCTGTCTGTGAACATCAGGTTTGCGCAGCATATACTCCAACTTGTTGAAATGATTAGGGAAGAAAACTGGTAACTCAATGACTTGATTGATATTAGTTTCTGAACAAACTTTGGGCAAAAAAGAGGGATTTGTCCTAAGAGATACTCTGTTAGCATGAAAAATCAAATAAGGGGGGCTGATAGATAAAGCTTGAAGCTCTGACACTCTGTGGGCAGAATTAATAGCTACCAGAAAAATGGTTTTCCATGACAAATATTTGAGGTCACAAGATTATGCTGGTTTAAACAGGGGAAGGATTATACGTGACAGCATAAAATTTAGATTCCATGGAGAATAAGGAGTTTTCACAAGTGGTCTCATATGAAATGTCCCCTTGAGAAAGACCTTGGATAACTTGTGGGACATGATATTTAACTCGTTAATCCCAAGATGAAAGTTAGATATAGCAGCCGACTGGACCCGAACTGTTGCGGCTGCCACTCCTTTCTTAAAAATCATAGTCAAGAATTCCAGTATGGCTGTCAAGGGGGCTTGGTAAAGGATCAATGTTCTGCTTAGAGGCCAATATGGAAAATCTCTTCCACTTACTAAGATATAATCTTCTAGTGGACGGCTTATGAGAAGACAAAAGGATCTGTTTTGTCTCATTGGAGAAGTTATGAAGCCTGGCTATGAGGGGAACTGGAGCAGCCAAGCTGTCAGCTTCAATGACTGCAGAGAAGGATGAAGATCTCTCGACGGTTGTGTCAGAAGGTCTGGAACTGGGTCCAGAATCCAGGGATACTCCAAGAGATGATAACAAAGGAAGGGGAACCAAATCTGCCAAAGCCAGTGAGGGGTTATAAGAATGATGGTCCTTCCCAGGGATTTTGCTTTCTGTAGAACTTTGGGTATCAATGGGATTGGTGGAAATGCACAGAGGAGACCCAGGGGCCAATCATGTATGAGTGCATCCCTCGGGAATTCTCCCGGAGGAGGAATCAAGGCAAAGTAGCTTCTGCATTTCGTGTTGATGTGGCTGGCAAAAAGATTGCAGCAAGGCTGGCCCCATTTGTGGAAAATCCTGTCCGCAATCTCTTTCTTGAGGGACCACTCATGTGGCAACAAGATTGCCCTGCTCAGTTTGTCTGCTATCATGTTGGATCTGATATGCATTGCCAACAGAAAGTGCTGGGAGGAAACAGCCCACCACCAAACTCTGAGGGCTTCTCGGCAAAGGGGGTAAGATCTGGTTCCCCCTGCTTGTTCAAGTACCAGACTACTGACATATTGTCTGTCTGAATTGCAGTCATTCCTAGGGGAAGAGAGTCCTGGAAGTACTGCAATGCCAACAGTACTGCTCTCATCTCCAGAACATTGATATGCAAGTGTGACTCTTGATCTGTCCATGTGCCTTGGGCAGTCCTTCTCTGAAAATGCCCCCCCCCACCCTATCATGGAAGCATCTGTGGTCACAGTGGCTACTGGAGGGGGTAGAACAGAGGGATACCCTATGGTGACATGAAGAGATGTCAACCACCACTGGAGATCTTTCTTGCAAGAGCTCATAATCAATATTGTGTGGTCTCTGGGGAGTTCCTGGTAAGACCATTGAATGAACAACAGCCATTGAAGGATCTGCATATGCATTCTTGCTAATGGTATGGCTAGGATTGCTGCAGCAATCAAACCCAATACTTTCAGAACTTCTGAAGCTGGTGCTCTGTCTTTCGATACCAATGTGCTGACATGCTGACAAAGTAGGAAGACTCTTTCGATTGGTAGCCTTAGAGTGGTGGTTGAGGTATCTAGCTCTGCCCCGAAAAAAATGATATGCTGCGATGGCGGCAAGGCAGACTTTTCTGAGTTGACTGTAATGCCTAAATGATTGCAGAGTGATAAAGTGTACTCTCTTGCCTGAATCAGTTGATGTCTGGTGGTGGTGGTAAGGAGCCAATCGTCTAGGTACGGAAACACCTGGAATCCTAGATGCCTCAGGTGAGCCGTGACCACTGCCATGCATTTGGTGAACACTCTGGGGGTTGTAGTGAGACCAAATGGCAGGGCTCAAAACTGATAATGATTGGCTCCCAGCTGGAAATGCAGGTGATCTCTGGATGGCCTGACCATTTTTATGTGGTAGTATGCATCCTTGAGATCTATTGAGCACATCCAATTGTCTTTTCCTAAGAAGGGAAGTATAGACTAGAGCATGACCATCTGGAACTTCTCTTTCTTTACATATTGGTTGAGTCTGCTGAGGTCCAAAATGGGTCCCCAGTCTCCTGTTATCTTTGGAATCAAAAAGAACCTTGATTATGTTTTGGATCCTGTTTGGTCTGCTGGGACTGGCTGGATGACTCTTTTTTTCTAGCAACATGTGGACCTCAATAGTTGCTTGTCCCCTGTAACTGGGTGGAATGTCTGGGATTCTCCTTATGGATGGGGGGGGTGTGGCGAATGGTATGAAGTTACCTCTGGAAATGATACTTTGTACCCAGCTGTCTTTTGTTATTTCTTGCCAGGCATCTGGAAACAAAGATAAGTGACCCCTGACTGCCTCCAGAGCAGGGCAGTCGGGCCTCCTTTCAGGAGCGCTGGTAGGGTTGACCAGGGAAGTGATCTCTGTCACCCTGATGTTGTGGACCTCCTCTGCCGCGAGGGCAGCGTGTTCCACTATTACTCCCTCCTCTGCCCCTGGAGGGCGGGGTTCACCACGTATGTCCTGAAAGGCTCTTTGAGCTTTCTGGAACCATATTTTTCCTCCCCTTTGGCTTTTGGGATAAGGCCGGGTAGGTGTGGAAAAATGGACTCCAATGGCAGACAGAGTCTTTCCCTCCTGTTCACACCTGGTCAGAGTTTCCTTCACATTAGGCCCAAAAAGGGATGAGCCATCAAAAGGGGTGTTTATAAAGGATGGCTTAAAGGGCTCCGCAAAGGAACACAAGCGCATCCAAGAATGTCTTCTGAGAGCGACTCCTGTACTCGCTGCCCTACTCGTTACATCAGCTGCATAGGATATAAGATGCATGGACGAGTTTACAATAGAATTTAGGGTAGCAAGCTGGGCAGCAACTTTGTCAGGGGCCCTTGCAGCTACTGTACCCTGAAGAGTATCTCCCAACTCCTTAAGGAGATCTCTTTGCAACCTAGTGAAATGGGTTAAGTAGTTCAGTGAGCGGAGAGCAAAAATCGCTGAACTAAACATGCATTTCCCATATCTATCCATGATCCTAGACTCTCTATTAGCAGGATGGATAGACAAGGAAGTCTCAGAGAGTTCCTTTTTGGTGGCCGCTTCCACCACCATAGCATCAACAGAGACTCCTTTGGATAAGAAGGTTTTATTTGGTGAAGCTGATATAAACTTGTTTAGGCCTCCTAGGAACAGGCTTCATGGACTCCGGTAACTCTCACGCCCTCCAAGAGACCAACTGCATGAGCTCATAGAAGGGCAGAGACATCCAAGAGGTGGAGGGTTGAGACCCGAAAGCCTTCAGGAGAACTAACTCATCCTCAGTAGGGCTTTTGGACTGCCAATCACCCCTCTGCCTAAGGATCTCAAGTATCTCAGCAAAGGAGATATCCTCAGAGGAGGACCGCAGGGACCCTTCTGACTCATCCAAGTTAGTGTCAGATGTAAAAGACTCCTGTGGGGAGTCCAAGTGTCTCCTCTTGCACAATCTCTTCCTGGGAACCTCCTCAGTGGGAGCCTCTGGGGAGGTCTTGGAAGAACATGGAGCACCCTGTGGGGCTACCTGAAGCTCTGGGTCACTACACCTAGCCTGGACGATGGAAGCAGAAGCAAAAGCAGACACAGGCACTTTAGGGGATGAGGAAGCAAGGCCTGAAGTTGAGGATATCTTGGGGGTCAAAGCTCTCCTCATGGCCTCGAAGGCACCATGGCTCCGATGGGTAGCAACCGAAGAAGACAAGGGAACCATCAAACCCTCCCACACCAAGGCTGTGGGTTGCAAGCTGGACGTAGGTGCTGAGCTCATCTGAGCCGAAGCCCCGAGAGGAAAAGTCAGCACCAACAAGTCGGTCCGACTATCCTCCCCGGATCTGACTGGAGAGTGTTGGCTCCTAGACTCCCCGGTCTGTGCCGAGGATGTCAGAGTGGATGGACCCCAGGACACTGGAGCAGGTCTCGGCTCCAAAGGTTCCACAATCAACAGGTCGGCTTCCTGTGGCTCTGAAGTGCTGGTACAGCTCAAAGGAGGAGTAGGTCAAAGCAGGAGTAATGGTCTTCAGCTCCAAAGCCACTTGGGTTGGAGCCAACAACAATTTAGCAAGGCCTGGTGCCTGTAAAAGCTTCTGCACCAATCGAGCCATATCCAAATCTGACCTAGATGAATGCACCAATGGTGCCGACTGAAGCAATGGTGACTGAGGCATTTCAGATACCGGCTCCAAAGTTGTGGGCTGGCTCCGAAAAGAAAAGACAGTCAGCTCTGCGGTCTGTGGAGCCGATGTCACAGAATCATCCGATTTTTTTGATTTCTTGGACTGCTTAGAGTCCTTAGATTCCACAGAAGACCTAGAGGACTTAGAAGACTTGCTGGCCACATCCTGGTCACTCAACACCTCTTGAAAAGGGTGCTTTAACAAACCCCTGTCCATCAACTTCCTTTTCCTCTCTAACAACACTCTCGAACACTATCTTAAATGGCACAAGACTCCTGTAAGTAGACAGCTCCTAAACAATAAACACGTCACATGTCCATCCATTACAGACATTTTTTGGCTGCAGTCTGGACACTTTTTAAAACCAGACTTTGAATGCTTGTCTTTATCATCCACCATAATACTGCTATAAAAAAAATGCAGAGCAGAATAATCAACAATTTCCTAGGCTCTAACAGCACACACACACACAAACGAGCCTAAGAAAAAAGTATCTCACAATATTAATAAAGCTACTAGGCTCTAAAGTCACACACACACAGAAATGAGCCTGATAAAGAATTTAAATAACTATAACAGCCACTAGAATATACAAACACACTCTCTACTAAATTAAGGCCAAAATACAGGAGGCCAACAATAGAAAAAGGCTATCTATATCCACTAGAAATTACTTAAACACAGCAAGAGAAAACTAGGCCAAAAACACAAGGCCGATATTTTAAAGATTAATAACCACACATGGGAAGGGGAGCTTTAAGGAAGCTATAAAAGCTAACTACCTAACCATCTAACTTATCTAATAAAAGTTTAGAAAAAAAATTATTTACGCAACTGCTAAATATAAAAGTTTTTAAATAGTACTGGTTTGAGCTTGCACTGGAACCTCCGATCACATGCTGCATCAAACTAGATCTGGGGTAATTCACAGTGCATCATGAGATAGGGGCTTGGCCTCGAGCTACTGGAAGACCTCGATCTTTGCATAAAGCCATACTGGAGCTGATGGATTGGCTCCGAACCCATCAGTCAAGAATGAACGTCGAGATTGAACAACTTTACATCCTGTTATTTTTGGTAACTCACCATGCAGCTCATGGAGAAGCCTTTATACAGTTATTTTAGACAGAAAATACGCCTTTTAAATGAAAAAGATGAATGGTGGCCACAACACAGGCCACTATACACATAAGATGTATGATGACCCATCATGCTTTCAAAGTATAATACGTATCACTTGTGGTGATGTTTGAAGGTGACAGTAATCAAAAGTGGGGCTCCCTCTGAGCTACCTTTTCCCTCAAACATCACTAGATCTGATATGCACCCTGTCTTGGTAAAATGATGTTGCCCCCATATCTGCTGTACATAGATAAAGTCTTACTTGTGGCCAATGTTTATTTTTGATTTAATACTTTTTCCTCTTTTCAGCAAAAGCATTATGTTTCTTGCTTTGACTGCATGAAAAGTTGAAAACTGCTTCTTTTTGTCTGTCTTTATTGAATGGCTGCCAGTTGTTTGTCAGTGGGCTGATCACTCTGATTATGTAAGGTACAATACCAGACTTCATAGTGCTTAGTTTACCTGTTTGGCTTGACATGTACCCAATCCTGCAAGCATGCTGTCTCGTCAAATTTTAATTAATAAGGGATGTGATGAAAAGATATACACTTTGTTTATTAAGGAACATGTACATATTAATGAAATGTACTTGGTATGCAAGATTATAATAACTTATATCCACATCTAACAGTTTAGCTTTTTGCATTATAAATCTCTATCTTAAATAAAGCAAATGTTGTAGTGTTTGTTAACTCACAAACTAGTCATCACATGAAACTAATATATAATATATTTTATTTTTAGGCATTTCCCTGCAGTGGGATAAGATGCCGTGGGTCTACTATGTTTCCCAAAGAATTGATCCGGGGCTTACGTAATGGGCCACGTCCCAAAGAAGAGATCATTCCTCTTGCCACTGACTTCCTAAAACAGTACTACTCATCTATGAAACAGTAAGTCAGCAGTCTGAACATGTGCATGAGTTTTTGTCTTCATTCTTATCTTCACTGGCCTGCATTTGCTAGGACTCCTCCACCATGTTCTACTAGCTGATTTGTTCCATTTTTGGTGAAATCTCTGCATGTGTAGTTTACAACCCATCACAGATGCTAGAAGTGCATTACCTCCTCATTCTTTTACAGGACCAAATGCAGTGCTTCCAGCCATGGATTAGTTTACATTTTCATAGTGCCTACAAGTTCCTTTTATATTGGTACCATCTTTCAATGTGGATTTTTTTCAGTGGTGACCAGAAACCATGCATTAGGGATCTGAGGGAGTAGAGATTGCCAAATATGATATTTCATTGCTCAACTTTCTAGCATAATAGATGTCACAGCAGCTGTGAAATGCAGCACCCAAAAATGTTGCTGCATTATATTTATATAAAGAGCACATTTGGGAATCTGTACACCCTAGATGCTTGGGAAGAGGACTGATTTAAACATGTGTTACAAAAGAGTAGTAATTACAAGAGCAGATGGTAGCTAGTGTGGAGGATAAAGGAATTGCTAATTGTGGTATTTTGAAGAATTCACTTAATCATACATTGCTCTAGCACAATTGGGCTAGGCTTCTCCATATAATCCTGAACTACTTACATAGTAACTACCCATGAAACCATACGATAATGCAGTTTGTCTGGTCTGATGGGGTTCTATTTCTTAAAAGATTTTCTTTAGATGGATGGCTTTGTCAACACAATGCAAGTATGTTAACACTCAGCAAAACTTGTTCTGTGTTATTCCTTTTAGTAAGCATCATTTACTGTCTTAGTGCCAACACTGTCTGTTGTCATATAAGGCACAAGTTCATCTTCTGCATGAAATTAAATTCATTATCATCACTGTTACACATTACCAGTCTTTAGTCTAAACCTTGGCCTCTCGCTTATACATAATAAAAAACGTGATGTTAACTAGCAATTGTGTTGTTGTTATGTAGGCTGAATGACTCAAGCAGTCCTAATTAAGTGTCATTTTAATTAGAAATGCCAGAGTTTGCAAAGTGGAGGAGTAGCCAGCACTGATTACTTACTTTCATCATGGCCAGGCACACAAGAAGAGTTGCTACTATGGATACTGGAAGTCCATTCTGTTAAACACTGGATTGACGTGTAATGAACTGATTGGTTGAAAGCAATGGGAGTGAGCTACGGACAGGTCAAACTAACAGTCCAGAATGTAGAGTGCTTTAGAAAGTATGACAAATGAGTAGATCAATGGTGGAGCAAGTTTTTGTCTCTGAAATGGAAGTTTTAGCTTTGTCAGTTCAGCCTTTTCAATGCGCATGACAAGTTATATGGTTATAGGGCTACTTTTTTTATATATCCTTTTTATGTGTCTTTCTGCCAACCATAAAGCCTCCCTTTTCAGTCTTAGGCCTCTAATTCTCCTGCCAGTGGGGAGTCACTAGGGTGACGGCAAGAATGAATATCAGATCATCATCCAGGCAGCCATGGAGATGGTTTATGCTCTCAGTGCCATCATGACAATGAGGGCATTTCTGTGAGGCCTAACCCACTTTGTGGTGGCAGACATGAGTATCACATTACTATGAGGCCTCACCTTGTGCTGTGAGGGCTACCATCACCAGCAAGGATTACCAAGTGCACATCCCCAGTCCTGGCCAGTTCAGTACCATGCAAGCCTTACTTGCATGGTGATGACTGGTTAACAAGAATTACCTTTCTCTGTCCTCTGTGGATGTACAAACCACAATCAAGTGCTCAGTTCCATCCTCCAACAACCAACTCTTTAAATGCTACTATTTGAATTCAGGTTGTCTGAGCCATAGTTGGGGCTATATCTCTTTATGTGAAAGAAGTAGGATGAATGACTACTTTAATAAAATGTAATATGCTCTTTTAGTAATAGGAGTGCGGATAGCATTACTGGAGAATTTTCTGAGATCTTATTTAGTATGTCTTCAGGTCACAATATTAAAGTAGTTCAGTTGTTTGAGAATAATACCTTGTATACAAAACATAGATGCCTATGTGCAAGTTGCTGGTCACATTACAGACAGATCACCTGGTTCAGATGACACAAGGCAAGGCCTTGGTCATTTTTGCTCCAGTAACCAACTGCAAAATTTGTGATGCAATTATAAGCTTGCTCCATTTTGTTTTAAGTTGGGATGATAGGGCAGTTAATAGATCTGCGCAAAGAAGAAGAGAGGAAATAGTTTGTATTTTTTGTTTTATTTATTTATTTTTTTTTGCTGCTTTCCAAGGTAGAACACTGATCCATATATACCAGCTGCAGTCTCATCTCAGGTTATATAAAAATATGCAAACATCGATTACCTAACAGCAATTGTCTTAAAGAAGTCATAAACAATAATCATAAGCATGCAAAATACAATATGTATGGAGTAGGGCAGTAACCAGTTTTTACAGAAAAATAAATAAATAAAAAAGGGAATGGGGAAGACGAAGAGTAGAGAAGAGACTTATTGATCAGTATATTAAAAACATTAAGGAAGATGAAAGATAAGCAGATACACTATTTTGAGTCACAATGACATGTAGGGTGTGTATATTAGTATTATATGACCCTTCATTAATATTCCAAAACGTGCACGCTGATTGGTTAGCATGCACATTGTAAATCAGACTTATACTAATGGAAAAAGGTCCGGTCGCCTGGACTTTTTCCATTAGTATAAGTGTTTATTTTATTTATTTATTTATTTATTTATTTTTACAGCAACGGGGAATGCAAGATCTCTGTTGCTTTTTGTCTCGCTATGTAAAAGGAGTTTAACATAGTGAGACAGCTTTAAAAAAAGAAACGGAGATCTTCCTTTCTCCATTGCATTTTTTAAAGCTGTTTTGCTATGTTAAACTTTAACATAGCGAGACATTTTGTAAAAAGCAACGGAGATTTTGCTTTCTCCGTTGCTTCCACCCACAGCTCTGATGTACTGCATAAGCATATGCAAGGGCAGTACATCAGAACTGCCGCAGAATACCAGACAGCTGTGGAAGGGCAGCACAGAGGCATTATACAATGCCATTATTTAAGAAAAGTAAGTATTTTTTTCTTAAATAATGTCATTGTATAATAGCAGTAACCCACTTCTGGGTGTGGGTAATGCTGGATTTACCCACGGTTGTCTTTGTTTGGCCACTCGGGCTTCGCCCTCGTGACCAAACCATACCAACCGTGGGTAAATCCAGCATTACCCACACCCAGGCTTAAATGGGTTATTGCTTAAATATAACCTGTAGTAAAGCAGTTGTAGTGGGCTTCCTTGACGAGATGAGCCTTAAGCTGAAAACTGAATTTGGCTCAAAGGGTTATCTCCTTAAGGTTTGCAGGCAATGATTCCAATAGTTAGGTCTTTAGTGCTGTGAAAGTTAGTTTTGGGTGTCTGTAATATGGGACCCTGTATATATTTAGCTTCTTAGGTTGTAGAGTGGGGATTTCAGTTTATGTTTTGTAGATAGGGAAGGGAAGCTTTCTAAGTGTAAACACTTAAATAGCTGTGAACATACATCTCAACCTCATAGTGCAAGAAATCTGGACAAAGTCTAAAATAATGGGGGGGGGGGGCAAAAATAAGGACAGATTTAAATATTGCTCTTGTAAACTTAGAAAGTTGATAAAATGATAGGTTTTGTGTTACCATGTATTTTATGAAAGATATAAGTTTAAAACTGAAATGTATGCCATTATTAAGTGACTTTATCCCTCAATGATTTGCTAGCAAAGCACAAATTTTACGAGGAACAGACTAAAAATATAAAGCAAAAAATTGGATATTCTGCAAAAATCTGGACAGTTGAAAGTAATGGCTGTGAATCAAGTAAAAGATCAGCTGTTTATTTGGCAGGCAGACATTTAACTATCTTGACTGGTTAAACAATGATGTTCATGCTGCAGGGAGAAGGTTATGTTTTAGCATTTTTTGTTCCTGAAGGCTTAGAGTGGATTAATGTTTTAGTTGTGATTGCTGTAGTTCAGGGGTAAACCATATTTTAGTTGTGCCTTACAGCTGAGGAAAGTTATAACCTTTTCATTTTGTGTATAATTTTTGTGATGTTTAGTTGAAAACTGGGGGCCTAGTCTAACCAGATGCCTAGATATTTGAAAATATGTGAAGAAGAATTGTTTTAATTTGGATAATTTTTCAGGGCTGCTGTCAGCCAAGGGTTTCTATGTTATTTCAAATAGCATACTTCAGGGAAAAAATACAGACTTCAGAATAAGTGAAGACATGTCTCAGTGCTTCATGCAAGTAAAACATTTTATACATAACTAAAGATATGGTAATTTATCGGACCCCTGTTTATCGAAGCTGCTCTTCATCAAATGGTGAATTTTAACTAGGGCAAATCAGCAGTTGTCCACCATCTGGAGTTTGCTCCTTTCGCAATGTAGTGAGATCTTGGAGTTGGTATATTTAGTTGGGGGGGGGGGGCATTGCTCCCCCCATCTTGGCAGGTTTTCAACTTTAAGTTTTTTTTTACGATTGCTTAGTCGGCAACTGCTGATTTGCCCTAGGTAAAATGTGCCATTCAATAAAGTGTGTGTTCGATAAACAGGGATTCGATGAATGTCCATTCACTGAATAGCTATTCGATAAAGTGATATAGACCCAGTTGATATAAGGTCATGCACCATATTTTGAAGAAAAATCTAGATGATTACTCATTTGACTGAATGGGTTTGACTGAATTTAGCTTAAAAGCGTTGAATACAATGGCAGTATCACTGAGCCACCTTGTAGTTTAGGTAAGCATGCCAAGCATACTAATTAATTATCTATGACAGATCTGTGTAGCATCTTCTTACTAGATCAACTAGTCCTTCTTCTAAACTTCAAAATCCACTGCAAGGAGCAAACTAGACATAGGATGGAAACATCAACATGTGCAGAAAACTGCTTGCCTGCTCAGCACCTAAAATCTTAAAATAACAGTAGCTTCTGATCTTCAGCTTCTCAGTCAGAGAAGGGCACTAGGCACTCCTTAAAATTTATTCAAGAATTTTTGATTTATTGCATACTTGGTTAGCATTCAAGATTCCAGACTTATTGCAAATAATATAGCTGTATACTGTTTCTGATGTATTATCTAGCTACAGTACCCTCTCCTTGTTAACATAAGAGTACTGTGGTCCAAATGTTTTCCCACAAGTAAATTTACTTCAAGTTATTGCAGGTGATGATGTCTGGGATGAATAAACGTTATAACAGACTCAGGCTTGACAGCATTACCACTGCCATTTGCTGCTTGCACATTTGATTAGATCTATTTCTTTATTTTTGTCTACTATTTATTATCATTTGTTTAAAAGCAACTGAATGATAAAACCTCATGAAGAAATGTGTACAGCACCCATTAAAATGGTTTTACTTTTATATGTGGATTCACTAACCACTTGTACTTATCGTACTTGGAGAGCTGTTATATAATATGTGAAGGAAAGATAATTAAATAATACACAAGCAGAAGTTTCATATTCCAGCCATCTTTGCCAGCTGTTGCAATTAGCTTTCTATGTCCTGATTGTTAAGCTTGCTCAGGACTATGGCTCCACTTCACTTAAAATGACTAAATGAATCATGTCAGTCACCATAGAACTGTATATGTTATTATTACATGTTATTAACTATAACTAGTAGCTCTTTGGTGCTGTTGTTTGAATATTTGCCTCTGTTATTTGTTTTATTCCAACTTAGCCTTTAGCTGCTATATGCAATACAATGCAGTATTCTGACAGATGAGAAAAAAACTTATATACCTTTGTGTTACCAAACAGTAGTATTATGTATGACTGCTTTCAATGAGCAGGATTTTGCTTGATAAACTAAACTATGTAACTACTATTTCAGGATTTTATTTTACTCATTATGAAATTATTATAGCAAATTAATTAATTATTATTAATAATAATACTCCTCCACAAGCAGCTGCTGTTTCTCTCCTTAGAAATCAGAAGTCTCTAATCCACTAGCATTGTTTTCTATCCTTCAGCTCCTGCTGACTATCAGCTCTCTTTCATCAGACACGGATTTGGTGCATTTATTCCCTTTTGGTGATTAGGGGCTAAGATCAAGTTAACTGTCATGAGACAGAGAGAGAGAGAGAGAGAGAGAAAGACAGAGAGAGGGTTGCATTGTGGACTGGTGGAATTTTAGCCACACCACCTCATACCACTTTAGGCTCATTTTCAGGCAGCCAGCCTGTGAATTGAAGATTCCCCCCCTCTATGGTAACATGCCTATCTTGTAGCCCCACCCTCAGTGAACAGGTGTTGGGGTACTACAAGGTCACACTCTGTCTCTGTGGAACAACATCACTTCCACTGCAGTCCTTTCTACTCTGAACTTGAGTGTACTCAGCTGTGCTGTCAGGTAACAATGTAACACAATGGTTCCTAGGTTCATAGGTAGGTACTAGGCTATTGGTCTGAGGGCCTATGTAAGCCTAGCCAACAAAGTTCCCTGGCTTATGCCACCCAAGAAAGGTATTTTCCTGTGCCACTGTCGAGCAGAGACACAGAAGTGATCCTCGGGGTGTATTTCCTATTTCCCACCCACTGATCAAGATTTTTCATAAAGAGTGCTAATGAAGAACTTTGCTTGACATAGATGGGTAGCCTGTTCCAGAGTATGGGAAGTCTCTGGGACAGGTATCTATCCCTCCAGCATGTCCTGTTTATTGTGGTGACAAGGTTTAGGTCCCTAGACCATGTAGCTCAGAGGGATTGGGATTTCTTTAGGTGTAGCATGTCCAACAGCTCTGGGTTTGACATAGCTTTATATGTTAGGCAGAGATCACTTTGGAGTAGGCAATATGCTACGGAGTAAAGCTGGAGTTGTTTGAGATGGTCAGTGTAGGGCATCTGTTTGAGGCCAGTAATCCTCTTTGTGAGGTACTTCTGTGGCCTTTCCAGCTGCTGCAGATGTCTTGTGAGGTACATTCCAAAAGGGGCATTGTACTCTATAATGGGTCTGAGTGTCGAGTAGAGGGGGACAATTACCTCTTTTTTCCTCGATGAGAACCCTTTTATAATGAGGTGTGCGATGTAGGGGGGCTTCCTGACTACTGTGGCGATGTGACTATCAAAGGACAGACTACTGTCCACCTGGGTCCCAAGGTCTCTAATTACACATTCGGTGTTAAGTAGACTGCTGTCTATGTAGTAGTTCATGGGTACAAAGTTTTTACCAAAGGGGATGACAATGCACTTTTTGGCATTGAGCTTGAGGCCATGGCTCTGATACCAGGCATCTGTCTCAGTGAGGCCCTTCTGTAGGATTTCCACATCATTTGGGGACTCGACTATGCTTCCTAGTTTGCAGTCATCTGTGAACTTCGTTAGCCAGAGGTCTTCTGTGTTAGCCTGTACTTCAGAGAAGTAGATACCAAACAGGAGAGGCCACAGGACTGAACCCTGTGGTACTCCACTTGTCACTGGTTTGAGGTCAGATTTGGAGTGTGCAACTTTTACAGTGTTGGTTCTGTTAGTGAGCCAGTTGGCAACCCATCTTGTGATGCAGGGATTTATACCTAGTTTAGTGAGTTTAGCTATAATTCCAGAATGGGGGATGGTGTCGAAAGCCTTGGCAAGGTCAAGATAGGCTGTGTGAACCACCTTACTATCATCTGCGGCTTTGGTGACTGCCTCAAAGAAGGTGATCAGGTTCAAGAGGCATGATCTGCTTACACTGCATGATCTGCATTATACTGCTCTATGTCATTTAAGTTCTATAACTTCTCCAAGAGAGAGGCAAGCATGTAGACCCCTTCATTTCTGTCCCTCATATTATCAGACTTTCCACTGCCAAGGCCGCTAATCAAACCCCAGTAACTGAGGTCATACACAGGACTTCCTTCTCCATCATGCTGCTAGTCTATTAAAATTGAATCTGCTGTTTAATTTTCACATTAGTTGTTGAATTTTGAAATGACAGTAGACATTTTCCTCTATTTATTGCAACTCACACCTTCCTGAGGTAGTCTTAACTGGAAAATACACATTTTAAATGCAATGCACTGCTATTAGTCCACACTTTTGTAAAAATGGACATAAAATACCCATTATATGACCAGCCATTTGTGTGTTATTTGGAGATTGCAGACACAGCAACATCTGGATCGTTTGCAAGAAGTTATACGAGACATAGAAATGACTGGAACATATCAACTGACAGAGGATGAGCTCATTTTTGGAGCCAAGCAAGCCTGGCGCAATGCTGCACGCTGCGTTGGGAGAATCCAGTGGACAAAGCTAAAGGTAATGTCTACATTATTTTGCCTTAAATATGTTGGCTGCTGTTATGGCATGTTGCATGATGAAGATACTAACCCTTTATGGTCTGTAATCTGTGTTGAGACCATAAGAGATATGATAAAGGAGTTGTATTAAGGATATTGTTTTCATTCATTATGAAGAGTAAAAATTTTGAGTCAGATCTTAACTATCACTATGGAAAACCAAGTACAATGTAACAGTAGACAATGATGTGGTTTACAGTACAGATGAAAAGTACAATACAATACAATATTAAGCATGCAAAAACATTATAACAACTACAACATAGAAGTCTGTCTCAACATATCGTCTATATTATACTATATCTGGCATGCATAAATGTGACAATGCAGTAGAAATCTGTCTAACAAAATAAGATTCTATCTAACATCAAGGTATATGCAATTCTATTAACAGAGTGAATGTAGGCTAATTTGGGCTACAGTGACAGAATAATACAGTGAATGCTGGAGGATGTAGAACAGTGAATGAAGCACAATACAGGGAGATGGGTATTGCGAGGATGGATAAGTGGTAGAGAGTAGGATGAAGGGGTACGGGATAGAGAGAGGAGAGTGATGGGGCTGATTTAGCATGGATGTTTCAGTGTTAAGTTATGGGGTGAAAGTAGGGAGGTAAGACAGAGTGAATGTAGTGGAGTGTAGAAATGTTCTTTTTTTTTGTTAAACAACTTTATTAAATTCATACATTGTATGCAATGTCATATGCACACATATAATAACAGAAAAGAAAATAAATTGTAGCAAACATTTCTCATGTTCATGAACTATGCCAAATGTTTCTCTTGTTCGTGCATTATGCACATATGTTCTTAACAATTATTATTCCCTCCAACATTACATAAATTGTACAGTTCTTGTAGTCCCTTAAACCTCACTTCTCCTCCTTCTGAAAATTATTCTACATGCTCCATTCCTTTTCTAAGAATCCCATCTCCAGTTATGTTGTCTCCTTTACAATATTCAGTTGGTTTAGATTTTGATTTCCATTTCCCACTAATTGCTTTTCTGGAAGCCTATAGCATTAAACTTAGCAAGGTCTTATCATCTCTGAGCAATTCAAATAATGTGTTCCAGCTCAAAGGAATCATTTGCTTAGCTGAATGTAATCATTTCTTGAGCTGGTGTCTAAGATTTGGAAAGGAGGTGATATCACTTAGGTTGCATAGAATGATGCCCATGTTTGACATGGCATTACTGAGAATTTGTGGTTAATGGAGTGGAATTTTGTGAGTGGAGTGTAGGAGTGTAGAGGAAGGGAGAGAGGATTGTAATCTAAGATCAAAGAATGTGGTTCCTAGAAACAGTCAGCCGGAGAAGAAAACAAAAGAACTTTGGTATAAGAGTTTGTGGAGAAGCCAGGCTAAGAGGAGTGTGAATCTTTCATTTATAGGTTCATTGATTCATAGGTTCGCGCTAGGCTAACAACCACAAGGGTCTTTTAGGGCCTAGCCATGAATCAAATATCTCTGACAAGTTCTGGCACCCTTGATAAGTGTAAGCAGGAACTTGGGAGATGAAACATTTACAAGCAGGAGCCTGAAAGATGACCCATTTACAGGCTGCCTGTGTCCATTATGGACACAAATTTCCTGTTCCCTATCCAATTGTCCTTGTCACACTTAAATTTGCTTAAAGAGGGACTCTGCTTTACATTGATGGGGAATCTATTTGTGGCCCATCTAATTACTAAGGGGTTCGCATCTAGAAATAAAGAGGTTATAGTGCCCCTCTACTCATCACTTATCAGACCCATCATAGATTACAATGCCCCATTTGGGATGTACCTCACAAAACATTTCCAACAGCTGGAAAGACCACAAAAGCACCTCACCAAGAGGATTACTGGCCTCAAACATATGTCCTATGAAGCCCGACTGAAAAAACTCTGGCTGTACTCAGAGGTGATCTCTGCCTGACTTACAAAGCCATGTCCAACTCAGAATTGACGGACATGCTCCACCTAAAGAAATCCAAGTCACTGCGAGCCATGCACTCTAGTGAGCTAAACCTCGCCACAACAATAAATAGAACATGCTGGAGGGATAGATTCCTGTCACAGAGTCTCCCCATGCTTTGGAACAAAATTCCTAACTACATTAGGCAAAGCCCCTCACTAACACTCTTCAAGAGAAGCCTTGATGAGTGGATGGGTAACAGAAAATACACCCCTGGGATCACTTCATTGGCTCTGCTTGACAGAGGCTCAGTTAATTAATCAATGGGGCAGCAAAAGCCAACACACTATGGCAAGGCTTATAAATGCCCTTGGGCAGATAGCCTAGTACCTACCTATGAACCTATGAGAAGGGGTAATCTCTGTGATGCATGTCTGTCTCTCCAGCAGGTCCTATTTAAATCACAGGCAAGGTTTAAGCCTTTAGAATGGGTAATTCTGGTGCTGTTTGTTTTGTGGATATGCAGGATGTCCATCAGGTGCAGTCTGACAATGCCTTTATAGATCTCTTCTCAACAGCCTGTAGTAGACAGAATACAGGGATGAATCTTTGAAGCAGCCTGTATAGAACATGTTACTTAAAACCTGTACTCTTTTAGTAAGGACCCTCTGTGGATATTCCAATTGTTGGATGTGCCTCGTTAGGGACATACCAAAGGGAGCATTGTATTCAGTGATAGGTCTGATGAATGCTGAATACAATGCAACAATGACCTCCTTGTTTTAAATACGATGAAGTAGTGGTACTTTCTTTCATGGGTTATATGATTAATCTACAGATTTGCAGCAAATAGAACAATACCGCCAAGCAAAGCACTCTTATAGAATCCAAGTGAACCAAGTGAAATAACAATAAAGAGTGCACCATGTAAGCCAAACCGAATAAAACTCCAAAATCTTCAGGTAAAACCAAAAGTCCACGCTTTATTGAACAACAGATAAACAGACTGCAGTGGTATAAGCGCTTTCGCGTTGCTTCTCAACGCTTCATCAGATATAAATACGATGAAGTAGTGGTACTTTCTTTCATGGGTTATATGATTAATCTACAGATTTGACTGGATAGAGTTTGAAAGGCTGAGTGCTTTTTTTTTCTTTGAGGCTTTGGTAATAATAGGGAGGCCATATTCTAAATCTGCTAGGACAGCTCTTCCAGCTATACTGTGTGTGGGAGGGTTCTACTGTGGGCATATGCCATAAATAAAGACATCCTCCAGCTGTACTGTGTGTGAGAACATTCTGCTGTAGGTATATGCCACAAACAGGTGTGGCCTTAGGTCAACTGGTGCCCTAGGCAAAAGGGCTCCACAGCGCCCCCCACCACACCACCCAGTGCCCCCATCCTGGTCTGCCAACACCAAATAAACACTGAAAAAGCACCCCTGCTAGAGCAGCACCCTAGGTGGCGCCCTGGTTAACCCTATGCCTAAGGCCGGCTATGGCCACAAATGGAGACACCTGCAGCTGATCTAAGTGTAAGAAGCTTCTACTGTAAGTATAAGCTACAAATCAAGATATCTACCAGCTGTACTGTTGTTAGAATGTTTTACTGTGACTATTTGCCACAAATAGAGACATCCTCCAGCTGTACTGAGTGTGAGAACATTCTGCTGTAGGTATATGCCACAAACAGGAGTGGCCTTAGGTCAACTGGTGCCCTAGGCAAAAGAGCTCCACAGCGCCCCTCACCACACCACCCAGTGTCCCCATCCTGGTCTGCCAACACCAAATAAACACTGAAAAAGCACCCCTGCTAGAGCGGCACCCTAGGTGGCCGCCTAGTTGGCCTATGCCTAAGGCCGGCTATGGCCACAAATGGAGACACCTGCAGCTGATCTGAGTGTAAGAAGCTTCTACTGTAAGTATAAGCTACAAATCAAGATATCTACCAGCTGTACTGTTGTTAGAATGTTTTACTGTGACTATTTGCCACAAATAGAGACATCCTCCAGCTGTACTGAGTGTGAGAAGGTTCTACTGTAAATATATGCTACAAATCAAGACATCCACCAGCTGTACTGTTGTGAGAAGGTTCTAGTGTTGGCATAATGGAGACCTCCTCCAGTTGAACTGTGTATGAGAAGGTTTTACTGCAGGTATTTGCCACAACTGGAGACATCATCTAGCTGTACTGTGTGAGAAAGTTCTACTGTGGGTGTATACAAGTACACTTCATTGGCTGTATATAGCTCATGCTGCTAACTCCATTGTAAGGAGTGTTTTGAAATATTTTTATGGACTTGCCACAAGTGTCTCAATGACAGTGACTTCAAATTCATTTAGATGTCTGTTGAAAGGTTCCTTTTTTGGAGGTAACTGTAGTTTATCACTCTTAAATATTCTGTTTAGGAAAACAGACCTGGCCCATCTCAATACTGGAAGATGGCCCATCTCAATACTGGAAGATTGCCAAATTCTGGTAATAATGGCCACACAGGTAAAAAACGCACTCTCCAAAGCTAAGAATACAGCATCCATAGGACCAGATGACATCCCAGGCTGTGTACTACATAAACTACAAAATGAACTGGCACCTCACCTAAGTGTCATGTTTAATCTTACCCTCACCTTAGGCTTCCTGTCCACTGAGTGGTGCACAGCTACAGTTATCCCATTACACAAGGGAGGATCCACCTTGGATCCCAGGAACTACCGCCCCATCAGTCTGACGAGCCTGATCTGCAAGGCCATGGAACGTATTATCATGGAACTTATAAACAAAGACATTGGCAACCTTAAAACACTAGACCCCACCCTGTTTGGGTTTGTGAAGAGCCGATCTTGTCTCCTGAACCTGATTGACTTCTTCAAATTAGTCTCCAGAGCCATGGACGAGGGTAAGGCAGTCCACACAGCCTCTCTGGACCTTGCCAAGGCCTTTGACACCATCCCCCACTCTGGAATCATAGATAAACTTACTAAGCTGGGCATTAATCCCTACATCACTCGATGGGTTGCCAACTGCCTTACTGACAGAACCCACACTGTAAAAGTAGCTGACTCCAAATCCAGCTCCAGACAAGTGACAAGTGGAGTACCTCAGGGTTCAGTCCTGGGACCTCTCTTGCTTGGCATCTACTTCTCTGAAGTACAGGCCAACACTAAGGGACTCTGGCTAACAAAGTTTGCAGATGACTGCAAACTGGGAGCCATTATTGAATCCCCAAATGATGTGGATACTCTACAAAAGGGCCTTACAGAAACAGATCCTTGGTGCCAGAGCCATGGGCTCAAGCTCAATGCCAAGAAATGTATAGTTATCCCCTTTGGGAAAAAATATGTACCTGTGAATTACCACATAGATGGCAGTACACTAAATACTGAAAGTGTGATGAGAAACTTAGGGACACAGGTGGACAGTGGTCTCACCTTCAATAATCACATCACCACAACAGTCAGGAAATCCTTCTTTGTGGCACACCTCATCACTAAGGGCTTTTCATCCAGAAAAAAGGAGACCATTCTCCCACTGTACTCATCCCTCATTAGACCCATTGTAGAATACAATGCTCCATTTGGTATGTACCTCTCAAGACATCTGCAACAACTGGAAAGGCCGCAGAAATACCTCACTAAAAGAATCGTAGGCCTAAAGCAGATGCCCTATGCTGACCTCCTTAAAAAATCCAGCCATACTCTGTCGCATATTGTCTACTCCGAGGAGATCTCTGCTTAACACACAAGGCCATGTCAAATCCGAGCTGTTGGACATGCTACACTTAAATAAATCCCAATCCCTCAGAGCCCCATGCTCCAGGGATCTAAACCTTGTCATCACAATAAACAAAACATGCTGGAGGGATAGGTTCCTGACCCAGAGACTCCCGAGACTCTGGAATAGACTGCCCATACATGTCAAGCAGAGCGCCTCTTTGGCCCTCTTCAAAAGGAACCTTGATGATTGAATGGGAGAAAGGAAATTCACCCCGGGGATCACGTCAGTCACCCTGCTAGACAGGGGTCTAGGGAAGTAAATAGTGTGGGAAGAAATAGCCAGGGAATTGTTATGGCTAGGCTTGTATAGGCCCTAGGGCTGATAGCCTAGTACCAACCTATGAACAGACAGATTTCATTATTATTTTAGAAACAGTGTATACTATTTCATTACATCAGGCAAATCTTTCTTTAAGTGATCCACTGAGTAAAGAAACAACAGCTACAGAATTTAGAATGGATCAGGGTTGGAAGACTACCACACAAGGGCTTTACAATTTAACACAATGTTGAGAACCTATACATGTACAAACTATGCATAGGGAACAGCCCATTGTTGTAGTATATTGTAATATCATGTAATACTTTAGATAATGTAAAACTAGTGATGTCATATAATATTGATTCAAGATGATTGTCAAAAGATGAACCTTCTATAAAGGAACAATTAAAAAATAAGAAAAATGTGTATATTGTTCATAAAATTGGGCAGAATGTTAAAAGCAAATATTAATAAGACAGCTGATTGAGGGAATGAAGGGGAAGCAAAAAAGGTGGAATTGTAAAATTAATGTATCCATTTTGTTTTTCTAGTTTGCTGTTTGACTGGACAACTTGTCTGGGCAGGCTTCATGTCCCTTCTGTACCATCTGGGTTTTTGTAGGGTGCCTATTTCTGCCCATATCTAAAAGGCAGGCAAGTAGATGAATTAGCCTTGCTTCAAATTAACTCAAGGAGTGTGCGTGAGTATGTGTGTTTAAGTATGCAGTGGACACAGAGCTATGCATATATTCTGAAATTAATTGGTTTCTTGTTCTGTACTAGTTCCTGTTTAGCTCCCATTGCTTGCTGGGATAGTATCTGGTTTCATCGACTGTGAACATAGATGGACGGATGGACGGATGGATAGATGGATGATGGGTGGATGGAACTCCAACATGTTGTAGGAATTTTTATAAAAAAGTCAAAACTACAGAAAAAAATAAAGAGATAGAAAGAAAGAAAGAAATAAAGGTTATATTAATATATGGAAAGTTTAAAATGAAAGTAGAAGAAGCAGTAGGCCTTAGACATCTCACTAACCACAACAATTTATGAAACCAAAGAAAGTTGAAGAAATAAGAAGCAGTACAGTATACTATGCATTTTACTGGTAGAATTCAATGAAAATTATAGGCAGATCAAAAGAGTAAATAAAGGGATGGATGACTGAAAAGAAGTTATATAATAATGCTTAAAATTTATTAGGGATATTAAAACTGATAATGATGAATAACTCAAGCAAATAAAAACAGACAGAAAATTTCTAAGCAATGATGTAAATCAAAGATTAAAAAATGTCTAGAAATAAGAGTAACATACTATATCAGTCTCTAGATTCTAACATAGATACTTACAGATATGCTGTATTATTATAAAGTGCAAAAAGTAAGACGTTTACTGTACAAGAAAGCATATTACTCTAACGCAGTTTTTACTTTTGTCTTTCATTCATAGCCCATCATATATTTTTCCACAAATGCTACCTTTCCTGCATTCATTTTTTTTCTAATTCTGACACACCTATTCTAACTTCTAATATTCCTTGTGTAATCAACCTCTTTGCCCCATTACTGACCACATGCCCATGACTAATCAGCTTTCTCTGTTCTTTATTAGATTTTGCATTCCTTCACTCTCCCTGGAAGTGTATTTTTCCTCCTTGCATTTGCAGATTTATAGACTGCCTTTGTACAGCAATAGCTTAATGCAGAAAGAATTACTATAGCAAACATATTTGAAAAGCTTCTGGATCAAGAAATCTTCAAACACATAAGCAACTATTGACCTCTATCTGATTGTCAGTCTGACTTCCTCAATACCTTCAGTACCACAATAGCACTGGTGACAGCGACTAATGCCATCTATAACAGCATAAATGATGGGCTTATAACTAATGTATAACAGTTGGAGTTTTTGTTGATATGCCTACAGTATTTAAGACAGTCAACTACGCTCTATTATTAAGCAAACGGAGTAAATTGAACTTTGGGAATAACACAATCACATGGTTTAAAAGTTATCTTGCAGACAAAACTTTCCTTATCTAGGCTAATCAATTCTCTAAAAAAAATAAATAAATAAATGTAAACACTGGTGTCACATCGGGCTCAACACAGGGACAACTTCTCTTTTCACCATTCATCAGTAACCTGACCCATGATCTTCCACATCTGGATATCATGTTACACGCTGATGATATTTTGCTCATTGAAAACCACAAGGCTTACAGTGCACTTCAATATCATCTCCAAAAATGTTTTAATGACTTGCTCAAATGGTTTCTAGTAGCAGACAACTATACAGCCTCAAGAGGACAAACATTAGGCTGTTTGCACACCACAGAAAGTGTCTTACTTATCACCTATATTAGTCAAAGATAGTCTAGGCAACCATATTCCTTATGGATCTGAATACAAATTCATAGGGCTCACACTTGTTTTTATTCTCAGCTTTAAACTTCATCCTGATAAAATTACAAACAAGGTGCGTAAACAACTCAAGACTTTACAATAAGATTTATCACAGTTTTCTTGATTAATGGTCGGGACATCAAGTTGCTAGAAACATTCTTCTTCCCAAACTAGAAGACTGATTTCTATCACTAACCCTGTAATCCTAATATGATACTGAAAATTACAAACTGCAGTAAAAAAATCAAATCTGTAAATTTGTTTGACTAACCAAAGTATATGCACATCACTTCTAGAGGGGCTCAGCTGGCTTCCTGTTAAAACAGAACTCTTTCCAACTAAGTACCTTATTGCTTAAAATAACAACATTAGGTTACTGCCCTTCCCTAAAGAGAAAACTTACTTTTAAAGAAAAAAAAACTCCCTGGCATCCAGTCAGGAAGAAAATCTTACCTTTACCTGACCAGGATTCAAAAAAACAATAAGTGAGAAAGCCTTTTCAAGGCTTATACCAGCCACCTTGAGCAGACTCCCTAATGAAATGTGAACATTATAAACCCTAAAGGAATTTGTTTGATTTAAGAAAGCTCTTACAAAAAGAAGCAACATGTAGCTGCTTTAGAGACAGTGATCAAATGTCCTAAAGTTACTTAAGTCATTTAATGGCTCAGTACCTACTTATTATCAGTCAGACTTTGTAAACATTGTATATGTGATTTCTTCAGTAACTAAAAGTTACCCGCTCTTAATGTCTTCTCTGCACTGGGCCATGTTAATAATGTTATGAGTTTCACTGAGTATGTCAATGATATTGTAATCCTACTGTTCATTTGGTCTTATGTTTTCTGTGCTGCAGTCTTTCTGTTCATACTTTCTTCAACTACTCCTGGCTTATTATATTTAACATATTACAATGTAGAATTATGTTGAACTCTTACTGTATAGCCTGTATTAAACTGTTGTAATGGCAGAAAAGATTTGGTATAACAGCCACTTACTCAAGTAGCAAATGGCAAAGTAAATAAAATAAATGAATTTACCCATGATGAGCTGCAGTCAGGTTGTCATTTTTTTCCTCATGCTAAATAGATCACCTGCTGCTAAAAGTGCATTTCCTTCAATCTCTTGCATTTTTTCAGCATGAATTACTTGCACCCCCACCTCCCACCCCTCTACCAGGTCCACCAGCCTGATATCACAGGTACTGGAAACATACTTATGCTATCTTTAAAGGAAACAGAAAGGAGATCAAGCCATCTCAGTGAGATGTCTTCCACTCCTTTCAGCGGAAATTTTGTATATACTACCATGCTTCCCTGATGGGCAGACCATGCATTGTTTTAATGAATTCATACTGGCTCAAACACATGATGACCTGGTATCCCTGCCCCCCCCCCCCGAACATGTTTATGTGGGACATTATATCATTTCCCAGTCACTACCAGAGATCTATACAGTATTGTGAAAATCCACAGCCTCCACAGAGGTAGGGTAGGTGGTCTCCTCAGTCACTCTTGCTTCCTAGGTCACTAGCCAGTCATTGCTTAGCAGAACCACAGGCATAGGCCATGACAATATGTTAACAGGCTGACTGCACTTTGACTGACTGTTCTCCTTGCAGCTACAACTTCTTGACTGTATCAGTCTGTGACCTGTGTTCAGTGAAGAGTGATGTCTGTTTATAGTTAGTGGAGTGTAGTTTTTGTAGTCTATATGTATTAAAAAAGACTTGCGAAAATAGAAAACTGGTGTGCATACAAAATCCAGTAAGATGAAACATTTGTAAGTTTTAAAAACAGTTAGTATATCTTACACGATGCCCTTCTTAAGATCAGTTTGTGTGGTTGTTTGTGTGTGTGTGTGTGTGTGTGTGTGTGTGTGTGTGTGTGTGTGTGTGTGTGTGTGTGTGTGTGTGTGTGTGTGTGTACATATACCTCTCCCCTTTATTCTTATTTTAAAATACAATGTTATTACATGTATTCCGTGTGGCAACATTTATTACGTTAGACTGCTGATTTAAATTTTCTTTAAGTAGGTATGCCATGGGTTTCTACATCAAAGAATGCCTTTTCAATAACAATTATAAATGAGATTTTCAGATCTTAAAGTCATGATCAGCTCTTGAGCTGTCTATATATATATATATATATATATATATATATATATATATATATATATATATATATATGGTTGATTTCTTCAGTGGTCTTCCAAATACAGAATATTTTATAATGAGATTCTCTATTTATATTCCTTTAACGTAACCTCTTGCTACAATACAACTTTATCCTTGGAGACACAACTAGAGGAACCTGTCTTTGCAACTCCTGACTATCAAAATGCTGAATGTATGTATTCATTCTGACAATGCCAGTTGTGGCAATTTTGTTTGCTTCTCTTTGTTGGACTGTGATGTACTGGTCTTGTAGAACCATCTTTGAGTCCATCTTCCCCACAAATATCATAGAATGTTAGCTCGGCTTGTTGAGCAACTACTTTCAGCTTAAGACTATAAACTTTCTAACAACTTTTGAAAACTTACCATACCCCCAGCTTGTAAAGCTGTTTGTCTATGACAGTTTCTGTCATAATAGCATATCTGTCTTTTCCAATCTTTCTCTAGCATTTCCTTTACTTTGTATTTATTTTCACAAATCAGTAATGTAGGCAAAGTAGGTAATCAGCTTTTCAAATTTCTGTCCATTATCAAATGGGCTGTGGAGAAATTAGCTTCCTGTCCTGGAGTATTTTTTCCAAAACTCTGATTTGGCCACCCTCAAAGTTATTGATACTAAGCTTTTCCAGGAGATTCTTTACTGTACATCTAGTTATCTTCACTTGTCTATTTGTTGGCAGACAGTACCTAAATTCTCTCTCATATACAGATCTTGGAAGTTTATTATTTTCTTGCATTGATGACAATTGTAAGACAAGACAACATCGGTTTTCCCCTGTCTCAAGAATGCAGTCTTCAGTGCATTAATGTATTAACTGAGCCTGCTTGAATAAACTGGTCAGGTTCACTAAAGACCAATTCAGTGACCATGCTATGCTGCTATTCTGTCATCAACGCTAGAAATTTCACTTTTGCAACAGGGGACACTGCATCTCTGATATGGTGGCTGTGATGATGCCAGATCACAATTATAAACTGAATGGTCAGGAATAGACTGAGCTCCTTACCAATAATGCATTGCAGCTGTGACAGACTGCACATGATGAAGCAATGATATGTTTGTATTTCCTGAAATTCTTATGCCAAAACTAGAAAATAATCATAAAGCATTTCCTCCCACATCTACTAGTTTTCAGACTCATTTGAACACTGCAGACAGTATGCCGTCATGACAGAGGTTCTGCCACATCCTCCCTGTCTGAGATTGCACTAATTCAGAGAAAAAGGAAATGAACTAATACTCTAATCTCCCAATGTGTATGTCCTCAGAAATAGCATGCTTACTTACTGAGTAAAGCTCCCGATTCAAAAATGTTAATTATTATACTGTGACAATGTATCATGGGAAAGGTATAAATGTCTGCTGCAGACTGTCTTAAGACAGAAGTGGTGAACTTCATGACACCCATGCAGATGGACAATACAGTTATGACTACTGAATCCTACACAATTGCACTTTATAAGCACTTACATGAAGTGCATGGATCATGCTATCCCAAACAGAACCAAGACACTATCCTGAGTTGCAGCACAATGGCACTAAATATACAGACCCAACTGACATTGTCAACATCCTGGCAGATAGGTTCAGTGCTAACTTTACCTCCATCTCACCCCCTAAAGGGCTCATCTCTATACCAGAAGAATGCAAAGTTCCTGTAATCACGGCTGCACAGGTAAAAACCACACTCTCCAAAGTCAAGAACACAGCATCCATGGGACCAGACAACATCTCAGGCTGCTTTCTACATGAACTACAGAACGAACTGGCACCCCACCTAAGTACCATGTTCAGTCATAGCCTCACTTCAGGCTTTGTGTCCACTGAATGGCGCACAGCGACGGTTATACCATTCAACAAAGGAGGAGCCACCACGGACAGTGGGAACTACAGCCTCATTAGCCTGACGAGCCAAGAACAGAGCATCCATGGGACCAGACAACATCCCAGGCTGTGTTCTATATGAACTACAGAACGAACTGGCACCCCACCTAAGTACCATGTTCAATCATGGCCTCACTTCAGGCTTTGTACCCACTGAATGGTGCACAGTGACAGTTATCCCACTCCACAAAGGTGGAGCCACCACAGACCCCGGGAACTACTGTCCCATTAGCCTCATGAGCCTAGTCTGCAAAGCCATGGAACGCATCATCATGGAACTTATAAACAAAGACATTGGTAATCTCCAAACTCTGGACCTCACCCAGTTCGGGTTTGTAAAAAGCAGATCCTGTCTCCTAAAGCTGATAGACTTCTTTGAAGCAGTCACCAAAGCTGTAGACAAGGGTAAGGTGGTTCACACAGCCTATCTAGATCTTGCCAAAGCTTTCAACACCATCCCCCACTCTGAAATTATAGATAAACTCACTAAACTAGGTGTAAATTCCTATGTCACAAGATGGGTTGCCAACTGGCTCACTGACAGAACCCACACTGTGAAAGTAGCAGACTCCAAATCTGACTTCAGACCAGTGACAAGTGGAGTACCACAGGGTTCAGTCTTGGGTCCTCTCCTGTTTGGTATCTACTTCTCTGAAGTACAGGCTAGCACAGAAGGTCTTTGGCTAATGAAGTTCACAGATGACTGCAAACTAGGAGCCATAATCAAAACTCCTAACGATGTGGACATCCTGCAAAAGGGCCTCACTGAGACAGATGCCTGGTGTCAAAGCCATGGCCTCAAGCTCAATGCCAAAAAGTACATTGTCATCCCCTTTGGTAAAAACTCTGTACCCATGAACTACAACATAGGCGGTAGTATACTTAACACTGAAAGTGTGATAAGAGACCTTGGGACACAGGTGGACAGTAGTCTCTCCTTTGATAACCACATTGCCACAGTAGTCAGGAAATCCTTCTATGTGGCACATCTCATCATGAAAGGTTTCTCATCCAGAAAAAAAGAGGTCATTGTTCCCCTCTACTCATCACTCATTAGACAAATTATAGAGTACAACACCACTTTTGGTATGTACCTCACAAGACATCTACAACAACTGGAAAGGCCACAGAAATATCTCACAAAGAGGATTACTAGCCTCAAACAGATACCCTACGCAGACCGTCTCAAAAAACCCAGCTTTACTCCGTCACATATCGCCTACTCAGAGGAGATTTCTGCCTAACATACAAAGCTATGTCAAACCCAGAGCTGTTGGACATGCTCCACTTAAAGAAATCCCAATCCCTCCGAGCTACACGCTCTAGGGACCTTAACCTTGTCACCACAATAAACAGAACATGCTGGAGGGATATATTCCTGTCCCAGAGACTTCCCATACACTGGAATAAACTACCTATCTATATCAAACAAAGCTCCTCATTAGCACTCTTCAAGAAAAATCTTGATGATTGGATGGGAAATAGGAAATTCACCCCAGGGATCACTTCTGTGGCTCTGCTCGACAGTGGCACAGGAAAATAATTTTCTTGGGTGGCAAAAGCCAGGGTACCTTTTTGGCTGGGCTTGTATAGGCCCTAGGGCCAATAGCCTAGTACCTACCTATGAACCTATGAACTGTGTATGACACTATTAATTGCACTTGCATGTATCTGTCAGTTTGATGATTGCAGGCATTTTGGAATGATAACATTTAAACATAAGATATACAGCTTATTTAAAATGAAATGTGCACTACTCCAAGGCCAAATTGATTATTGGCTACATTAGCATCCAACAGCACAGAAGATTAAGCTTTAAGATGCTAATGATTTGCTTCCTGTAGTCAAGTTGTATCGGGCACTTAACGCAGAGGACTAAGGCTCAAAGCTGTTGATGAGCTGCTTCCTGTAGTCAAGGTTACAGGGCTTGATTCCTTCTTTCTCATAGGTTCATAGTTTATTACTTGGTTAACTGCCCCTGTGGACCATTTTAAGCCTAGCCAATTACCCCATGTGAGAATCAACCCTGTTCTTTGTGTCTGCAAGGTAAACACCTTAACCATTATGCCATCCTTTTGCCTAATAAGTAACTCTGAGTAAGTCACTTAACCAGGAGCGCTCCTGGTTGCCCCTGCAAAGGGATGCTTTGCCCAGTGAGTTTACCTGGTTAATGAATATATAAATACAAAGTCACTTTCTTTGAGGTATATTTATGGTATGAACTACAGATGACTCAGCTGTGCACTATTTGTTTTATATAAGTCAGCATTGTTGCCAGCCATATCAGCTACTGCATCTTTGAGGTTTCCTATTCCCCAGACATGATTCTTGTATCCTGGCAATTTGTCTTCCCACTGAACAGCAACCACTATGTTGTATCTTTTAATATTAATTCTTAGACACAACTATTTCTTCCTTGAAGGGAAAAGTAAGACTGACTTTTTTCCTTATCAATTATATTTACTAAGGACAACCTTTCACTACAAATTATTTTATTAACTATATTTCTTTTTTCCTCTGTTCTTTCTTATCTATCAGCCATCAGCCCTCTCATGCTTTCATCAGCATGTTGGCTTTGCATGTGTGTAATCATCAAGACAGCCATCAGGGTTCATTTTGTTTTATCATTCTCCTCATTACACTCTCAACTGCTTTGTCCTCCTTGCTATGCCAACCTTTTGTTGCATATGTACTTCCTTCCAGAAATGTTAGATTTTGACTATAATATTATGCGCTGCTTGGCAAGGACTGCACACCTAATCCCTGCTCAAGCTTTAGTATTTTTATTTATTTATTTTGTTTAAATGTGTTTATGAGGGTAGAACACTGATCAAACAATGACCAGTAACAGGCTGAGTCCAGGCTTCATCATATTGTAACAGAATAATGCAGAATATACAAATAACAATGGTTTGCATTTATGAATAAGCCTCGACAATCTGACAAATAATATAGTCATACAAGATCTAACAAACTAAATATTAATAGTTACATAACTGGAATACAAAAGGTCCAATTGAATTAAAGTAGAAGTAGAAGGGGAGAAGATATTGGTAGTAGTTGGTAGATTAGGGAAGGCAATAGTCTCAGATATTGCCTGCTAATACAAATATAAGTTTTGTGCTGCTTTACAATAGTAACACTATCATTAGCCATTCTTTTTACTTTAATTGTGTACTGATATCTGTTAGATTTCCCTTTACTTTGCTTCCTGCTGACTTCTATTTCAGAGAGTTGCTTGTACCTTCCTTGAGGTATATAGCATGCCCGTAATATCAGGATGGATATGTATATCATAGTCTCCTTACAAAAGTTCTAGAGCTGTAAATAAATCAACACACTTATAAAGAAAATTACTCCAATGCCTTTATACAGTGAAATGTACCTGAGACTTTGTTCCTGAGTGTGTCAGTGTATATAGTCACTCTTCTATTTTGAATTCACACTGTGATTTCATATTACCATTTCTATCTACTTCCAAGACAAGCTCCATAGAATAGCTTGTGAAGTAGTTTCTTTAAGCACTGTAGCTTGAAAGGGGATCTTGTGATTCATATTTTTATTTACAGATGACGATTACTTTTGATCCAGTACATTAACTTGGCGCACTGAATATGCTAGTAATGCAGCTGTGTTGTCTATGACTTTAATTCCCACTGCTTCTAAAATATATTGAGACATAATATCCTCCTTTTCACGTGCTTCTAGGATAAATTTAGCATTGCACATAATTTACAACATTTCTTGTTACGATCCAACTTGTACACTGGTGATATTTTTTCAGATTCACTGTATAAACTTTTCTTCACTTTTAATGATAGAAACAGGTCATTTTCATGTTTCTACTCAAAAATGTGCACTTTTTTTTGCAACACGTGTCTTTCATTTTACAATTTTATTACGCTTTTCCTATCTGCACATCTTTTTTAATACTTATTACATAAAGTATACTTCTTAGCACACAAGACTTTGATTTCAAAATTTCTTCTGCATGGCTCTTTTTCACTATCATTACTGATAAAATGAAGTCTCACCTTATTTCTTAGTTTTGTCTTTTTTGACTCACATTTTATTTTTACACACTATTACTTTGGCCATTCCATTTAATGGTTTATTTGTAATTTCAACACACTGCATAAATCCACAGTTTTGATAAGATGATTGTGAAGTCTGCCAGCCCAGCTAGCTGGAATTTTGTAAATAATTCTATGTTATTTGTGAATAGTAATATGATCTGTATGCTTGTCTTAAATGTAAGGACACTATATGTTATGTTAAACTGTATGTTATGTGCTGAGCTTCAAAAATGTAACCACAGTGCACCCTACTGGAAAAGAGAAAAACTCTAAGAAAATATGTTGCATTGTTTAGGATGGTGGTGTTCTCAATTTGGAGACAGAATGTCTGCAGCTAGAAATTCTTTCTATTGTCTAGAAACAGAAATAATTACAGGTTTCAAAGGTAAATGCATTTAACTGGTTTTACGACTTCCAGTCTAGGTAACTTCTTAGGGATAAGTATTTTTGACACAGAATTTTTAATTTTAAAGTTTCTGTTAGCCTAGGAACTAAAGGCGGAAGTGACAAGAATGATCATGAATCATCTAGCTAACCCAGCAGTAGTGTGTGTTATTAATTTAAGAACTATCTCAGAGAGAAAGTCTGGGCATTTTGTATCTTGTCTTGGATCTGAACACATCCATCTTCAGCACTTGTCATCTGTATTTGCCTTGCTCTGTGAGTAAGACTTAGATCATAGTATCTGTCTTAGAGATAGATAGGAAAATAGTAAGATCAGTCTAGATGTTTTCTGTATTTATGTGAGACTGTCCTGCAATGTTGTTTTAAAGTATTTCCTGTGATTCTGAACTCTGTTGTCGCTGTGTTGAGTTATTGTGTATTGTCTTTTGCTTTCATTATTTATTATTAAATATATGTAAACCTTTTAATTGTGGCTGGTATGTCTAGACATATTTAAGCTGTTAGAGTACTTGCATATGTATTTGGGGACACTGTACATGCCGCACTTGAATATCTTTAGTTTGGTCACACTTACCATTTGGATAATAGTAACATTGCACAGTAGAATTGGTCACCCTTTGGGAAGGACCTTATAGTAGCTGATAAAGAGCTGGTTGGTGGCAGCGATTACTACCTTGTAGGTCGGGGCAGAAGGGGGCATAGCAAGTGGTGAACCTGTGCCATCATTTCCCACCAGTGTCTGTGTGTTTGTATCTAAATCAAATTTCAAAGTGTGTGTGTGTGTGTGTGTGTGTGTGTGTGTGTGTGTGTGTGTGTGTGTGTGTGTGTGTGTGTGTGTGTGTATGTGTTTGTCAGTTACTTGGGCATGGACACAAAGCACTGGTTAGACAGAAAGAGTGCTTGAGGTTTTGGCTTGGCCACTCGGTTGAGCTCATAATCCTATGGCTGTGCCAGTGGAGAGTCTTATTGGGGATCTGGAGAGAGAGAGAGAAACCAGCCCCAAACTGACTGTGATTTCTGTGTGCTCTTAAGGGAAATTGAACTTTACTGTGGTGTGTGTACTTGTCATCCTTCCATTGTGCACATCCCTCACTGGTGTTAGTGGTGAGGACTGAGGCTTCTTGATTACTGGACCAGTGCAGGGGCATCACAATGATGTATCTATCTTTTAATAGACTGACCCCTGTTTGATAATTTCTTATAAACAAATGATTCTGTCTCTTGTTGAGGAACCAGGCAACTTACCAAATTTAGTCTTTGAATCAGGAGCATAAGCACCTGTAGTCTTTTTATAGGGTCTATATCAGAACATTGAAGTTTTAAAACTTCAAATGTTCTAATATTGACCCGTTTTAATTGAATGCTAAAAATAGCAAAGCTGCAGAACTCTGAATTCTTTCCTAGGGAAATAATTTGGTTGGCCGGTTCTGCGGCTTCGTTATTTTCAGCGCTGTGGTGGAGATTTACAGGTCGGGTTCAGGTAAGTGTGTGATTGTATGGTTGTTAGGATTAGGGCGTGGGTTAGGTGAGTTGGGTTAGGGCACAGGTTAGGTGAGTTATGGTTAGGGTGCGGGTTAGGTGAATTAGGTTTAGGGGCGGGTTAAGTGAGTTAGGGTTAGGGCACGGGTTAGGTGAGTGTGCGATAGTGACGGACCTTAGGGTTAGGGTTTGGGTTAAGGTAAGTGGGTAGATAGTAGTGTATATATAATTTAGTGTAGGGTTAGTTGTAGGATTATAAGTGTATGTGTGTGTATTGATGTTTTTTAGGTGTGCCTGTGTTGTGTGTATGTGTTTTGGAATAGCAAATTTTTTCCCAAGGAAAAAATTTGCTGTTCTGAATGTTCAATATTATGTGATTTAGATATTTTAGGTTCGATGAAATAGCGTTCACTATTTTCATCTTTCGATAACGTGATATAAATGCTTTTTATATGACCTAATCCTATTTTGAAACTCAAATAGTAAAACAAAATATAAATTCATTCTAAGCTAGACTTCTGTATAATTGCTGTGATTTTGTCTTTATTCCCGTCTTGAAAGGTAAAGTATTAAACAGCTTCAATGCTTCTTTCCTTGTGGCATGCAGAAATGTGGCATGCCATACCTTTTAGGACTCCCTGATTTTTCATGTCACAGTGTGGGAGAAAAATCACATTTTTGCAACCCATTCTTCAAATTTAATCCCAGTTTGTATTTTAGTAAAAAACTTAGTGGCATATGCAGTTGGATTAATCTTTTTCTGACTGCAAGTTATAGTTTTATAGTTCATAAACTTTCAAGCACACATGTATTTGTTTTTTTTTTACTTCTGATACAACCTACAATTTACATGCTAATGAGGATGATCAGTAAATAGCATATTCCCTGAGGATGTGCTTCCAACTGTCACATGACTTTTACTCTTACTGCTTCCAGAAAAAAGGAACCAACTAATTGTGCACTTCCTGTCATTAGGTCAATGGCCATATATCAGTACAGAGTGGCATGAACTCCTGGATTATAAAGTTATGGGCAAGTAGTATGAAGCTGGCTAGCAGACATAGGGGGTGAGTTGCTTCATGGGCATTCTGCTTTATGTGACACTATCATTCTAGGCTTTATCTATGTTGATGTACGCTCATTTCAAAGTCAAGGATATTAGTTCTTGATGTTAGCTGCAGCTCTGCTCTTAACTGTATCAATAGCATATGCATGTCCAAAATGTTGATATGTCTTATATGTTGCTAAAGGCAAATACAGTAACAGAAAAGAACCCTGTATTTCTTTAAACAGTCTATCTTGTCTCCTTCAGAGTATAAGTAAAGTTCAGTTGTTTAAGTTACATTTACCCATAACAGTAAATGCTCAAATACAACCTATATAGCTTAACGGCATCTGCAGCAGTGGGAATGTTAGCCCAACTCTCAAGTCCTCATGCACTATATTCTATACTTGTTTACTTTCAGTGACCCGAGCCTGTAGTTTGCAGCTAATGACCTGTGTGACATAGGGCAATACTGCCAGCCCAGCTATCTGGAATTTTGTAAATAATCATATGTTATTTGTGAATATCAACATGATTCATATACTTGTCTTATAAATATATTAAAACTATAGGTTATGTATATATTAAACTATAGGTACAGATGTATGTGTTGAACAGGGTTTATACAGTACTGAGCTTCAAGGATGTGTCCACAGTGTACCCTACTGGAAAAGAGCAGAAATGTATATAAACAATATACCTCTGCAAATGTATATGTTTTAACAGTAGAAACTAGAACAAATAGAGTTAACTTGCAAAACTTCAAGAAAATAGTTGAATTTAAAGTGTTTTACGATTGTGCTATAAATGTTATCTCTCAGTTTCAATGCAGTAGCAGACACAATGTCTAGATCTAGAAGTTTTTTGTTTTGTCTTGAAAGAGAAATAATTACTAGGTTTGAGATGTAGAAGTGTTTTATTGTTTTATTACTTCCAGGATCTGCAAACATCTGAGAGATATGTATTTTTCACAAAGAGATGTCAAATGCTACACTAGAGGTTTAGCTTGGGAACTAAAATCTGGTGACAAAAAGTGATATCATCCAAGCTAACCCAGCAGTAATATTTGATATTAATTTATAACTCTGTCAGAAAGAGACTGTACATTTTGTATCTTGTCTTTTACCTAGAAACATACACTCATCACCACCCTCTGCACTTGCCTTGATGTAAGTTAGTTTCTATGAACTAGTAACTATTTTAGCTTCAGCTAGGAATATAGTAAAGTGTAGCTTGGATGTTTTCTTTATTTGAGACTGTCCTGCAATGTTGTTTTTAAATATTTCCTGTGATTTTGAACTCTGACGTAACTGATTGCTTACTTCTTAAAAGTATGCCTATTTTTCAAGTTGTTGAACTTATCTTATATGTTTTTAGATTTTTTTTTTTTTTGTAATTCTCTTTTTTTAAACTTTTTAAACTTTTATATTGTTTTAAAATAACTTTTTGTGAGATACCAGTGTTATTTTGCATGTACTGGAGCTTTTCTCTCTACTGTAAACGGATATATATCCAGTTGGACTAAATATTATCTTGTTCTTTTACTATTTATTTATTATTAAATATATTTAAACCTATCTTTGTGGCTGATATATGTGAGACATATTTAAGGTCTTAGTGTACTTGGATATCCATTTGATGACACTGTACAAGCCACTCCTAAATAGCCTTGCCCCTGTCAGTCTACCATTTGGATTATTGGTAGCATTACACAGTAGGATTGGACACCCTTTGTTAAGGGCCTTAGAGTAGCTGATAAACCATTGGCTGGTGGCAGCTGGAACTACCTTATAGCCTGTGCAAAAGAGGGTAGAGCTAGTAAATTTGTGCCAGCCTTTCCCAGGTCTGTGTGTGTGTGTGTGTGTGTGTGTGTGTGTGTGTGTGTGTGTGTGTGTATGTGTGTGTGTGTGTGTGTGTGTGTGTGTGTGTGTGTGTGTGTGTGTGTGTGTGTGTGTGTGTGTGTGTGTGTGTGTGTGTGTGTATATGTGTGTGTGTGTTTGCATATAAATCAAATCTCAAAGTGTGTGTGTGTGTGTGTGTGTGTGTGTGTGTGTGTGTGTGTGTGTGTGTGTGTGTGTGTGTGTGTGTGTGTGTGTGTGTGAGAGCTACTTGGGCAGGGACACAAAGCACTGGCTGGACAGAGAGGGTCCTGGATGTTTTGGCTTGGCCACTCAGCTGAAATCTCAACCCTATAGCTGTGCCAGTGGGGAATCTTATTCAGGATCTGGAGAAAGAAGAGGAAACCAGCCCCAGACTGACTGTGATCTCTGTGTGCTCTTAAGGGAAATTGCACTTTACTGTGTGTGTACTTGTTATCCTCCCAGCATGTACATTCCCTTCTGTTGCCAGTAGTGAGGATTGAGGCTCCTTGATTACTGGGCCAGTGCAGGGGTGTCAAAACCTGCATCATATTTAACCATTTATCATAAAGGATATTTAATTCTACTGTAAAGTTACTGTAACTCTCTGAAATAAAACAAGTCTATAACTCTAATTATTGTCATTATTTATTAATTGTTATTCACCAATTTTCCCCAAAAGTCACCATTTATAGGAAGGATTAAGGGACAGGGCTAAAATCTGAGTCAAAATCAGAGATATCCCTGAAAATCAGGGATAGTTAAGATGTATGACACACACACATTTAGTCAAAGACACACAAAAAAGAAAAAAATAACACATACACTCACTGTGATCACAACCGTATGAGCAATTTGGAGATTGCCAATGCATCTAACAGCATGACTTTGGGATATAGACGGAAACTAAGGCACCCAAAAAAATCCCACATAGATGCATGGAGAAAATGCAAACTGCAAATAAAAACTGAACTGAAGACAAGCACTGTGGTGCAACAATGTTAACTGCTACAGCAATGTGCCATCATAAATATCAACATTCACAAGGAGTTCTTAAAATAGTTCATGGTGTATGACTTCTTCACAAGTTTTGTCCATGCCAAAATTCACATAAAATACTGCTTAATCATGTGTTTGTTGATATTGTGCAATTGTAAAACAGTGAAACTGCTCAAAAATTAATGATTCAACTACATATACCAGCCAAAGATTAAAAAAAAAACTACTGAACCACTTAGCAAAATTCATTTATGTCAGAAAATTAATATTTTGCTGTAACTGATACAATAAACATCACTACTGATATAATCCACAAACCAAGATTTAAAACTGCTTTGCAGAATGTTAACTAATTAAAAATTAAAATCATACTGCCGATTTTGTACATCTTCCTTTGAATGTCTCTCTTTATTATAAAATTCAGAGTGATAATGTAAATTGTTTCATGGATCTGTTGAAAAGATATCTACCTTAAGCTATCCCATGCAGACCAAGGCATTTTTGTATCTGTGGATGACAGTATTCTTTTTAATGTAGTAAACAGTTGCGTGTCATTTATTTATTTTATTCATTAATTGGGTAAGCCCACTGGGTATGAGGGTCCTTTTTTCATGGGTACCTATGAAGTACTGTCTGGTTAAGCAATGCGGTTATAGTTACACAGGAGGCAAATGGAGGTGGAATGCCTCAGAGCTTGTACTCATGATTACAGGAAGTAGGTCATTAATTGATCAATACCTTAATCTTCTGCACTAACAAACCATTTATACAATTGTTACTGTGATGTTCTTGCCAGAGATTAAAGGTACTGCTCTTGAAGACAGTGTGCTACTAGTAAGCTGACAATGGTGATTGATGGTACAGTAGCTGCTGAATAAACTCCTGTCCCACACCTTAAGTATTTCAGAGTTTCAATGGCAGAGTTTAATTGCTAACATTTTAGTAATTAACTAACCAAGTAACTAACTGACTAACTGCTTAACTAACCAGTTGACCAGTTCACTGATACATCGCCAGCATCTTTACCTCTGCTTTGAAAATTCTAAACTCTGCCAATGACCCTAGTCACAGAAGACCATCTATGTGAGCTGAGGGTAGAAGCTAATGGATAGAAAAGTACCTATTCACCTCTCTCACTGGAAATGCATGGGTATAGGAGCTATGATGCATACATTCTAAATGACATGATATGGAAGTAGTTGTAGGTCTAAAGTGACAAAAAGGGATTGTTGCTTCATTGCACACCTTCAAGGTAGCACTTTGACTCTGTTCTCCTATGATTCATTTTCCCTAATGGGCAACTAAATTAGAATAACAAACTTCCTCCCTCATAGTGATTAGGGTGACCTACAAGTGTGAAGTTTAGAACACAGAGTTAAATCTATGAGATGCTACTGTGCCTCATTCTGCAGTTTTGATTTTTAATTCCCCTGGTTCCAGTCTATTTGAAACAAACAATTGTTTGTTTCAAATAGACGATAGTCTATACAGAAACAAACAATTCCTCACCAAAACATCCAGAATTTCTGCTGCCAATTCCCACCTAATCTCCACTTTACTCTACGCCTCTCCTATACTTACCTACCTTAGACAAACAGACCTAAACAAACTCAAGGCTTGCTACAATAAAATTGCTAAGTTTGCCACTGGTGCATCTTATTGCAGCCACCACTGTATCTCACTTAGAAAACCTGACTGGCTTGAACTCCCTCAACTTCTTCACCTGAATCAACTCTCCCTTGCCCACAAGTTAGTAAACCATCCTCTTAAAGTCCCATCCCTTCAAAACCTTCTCCAGCCCTACTGCTCCACTAGACTTCTATGCTCCAGCAGCAAAACTCTACTTCTAGTGATCAAACCCAAGAACTCAGCGGGAAATGCACTATTCTCCTGCATCATATCCAGTTTATGGAACAACCCCCCCCCCCCCCCCATAACCACACTACCTTCTTGTAATCAGTTCAAGACTGCTCTAAAAACTCACTTAAAAAGTCTCTGGTTATGCCCAATGCACCAATCCCGACTAGTAACCCTCCTTTTACTTCCCCTTCCTTTCCTCTCCCCTAGCCACTGTGTCTCATACTGTCTGATCATTGCATTCCTTCCTCTGCAGGCTCTGGCTCACCCTTTACCCTCCCCTTCCGTCGTCACTCAATCTGTCAGGCCTGTTGTAACATGCTTAACTACCTCTCTTCATCTCAACTCCAAATACATATCCAACTGACTTATACCTAGCTTCCTCTCACTACTACGTATACTACTCACTCAGTCTCCTCTCTTACTCCTCTATCTCCCCCTTCCATCCCATTAGCCTTTCTAGCTTGTTCCACCTTCATGTGGAGCTTCTGCTTTATATCTGCTTGAGTTTAGTACAATATTTGTATACAAGATTTAGGTATACGAGTTTAGAACAGTATCTGTTTGAGCTTAGTATTATCTGTATATACATCCTACCTTTATTCCTAACCTTTAGCTAGATATTGGTATATCTGTTCATTACTGTGTTTCATATTGTATATATAGCTAATGTTTGCTGCAGTGTGTATTATTTGCTATTGTATGTATATTCAGTTGTTCTTCATGTACTCTGCTGCTCATTTATTGTTCTGTGGAGCTTTTCTCCATGGATCTCCACTGAAAAAGGACCTGTGTCCAGATGGAATTTCCCAGTAAACAAATGTAAATAAATAAATGAATAAATAAATGTGATATGTGAACTTGATTAAGTCAAGCTAACCAGGCAGTGTTACCAGGTTGACCCTGAAAAAAAGCACTTTTGTCTAGTGATAAAAGGTATCACATCAAGCTATGGCACAATATCACATGGGATATCACATGGGAAGGGAAGACTTTGATGGGTAACTGGGACAAGCAGTCAGTGGTGGAATAGCAGAAGACTAAACTAAACTAAAACAAACAAACAAACAAATAAACAAACAGTTGTACTGTAAATTAAGTGAACTATAACCCTACAATAAAGAAGGAGGGGAAGCAAACCAGAAATATCAGTAGAACAAGATGTGGCACTGTCTTTCCATTGCTCATTAAGCAAATAAATCAGTTTTACTAACAATGAATATTTTATCTTACAATTAATAAATGGGATGGATGATCCACCTGAGACAAATGAGTACCAGCGGGCATCCAGATTACAGAAAATACACAGAATTGATTTTTGCTATTATTTTCTAGGTCCTGGATGCCCGTACTTGCAAATCTGCACAGGAAATGTTTGAGTACATTTGCAATCACATCAAATACGCTACCAATGATGGGAATATAAGGTAAGGAATGCTTAGTCCATTTCAATAATTCAGTTAAAAATAAAATACAAGAAATAACATACAAAGCCAAGATAATTTCAAGTGTGATGTAGACATTAGAGATAAAGATGGGATTTTTTTTTAAGGCAGTACGGCACTAAGAATAGATGGACTATATATAATTGTCTGGTAACTTTCACCTGTACTTCTATAAAAATAGCATAAGAACAGCTTGGTAGTAAATCATCTTCTTGAGACAGATGCTCTAAAGAAGTCCTATGACAGTATAGGGAAGAAAGCACTAAGATTATGATGAATTATTAAAATATTTGTTTCTTTTGATCAATCTATTGTGGTTGATTGTTGAATGCAACACACTCCTGACTTGGCTCCTTGTTGTTGATCTTCTTGAGGCAGTTCCCTAGATCATGATTTGACAAACTTGTTTGACAGCAATACAGTTGGTAGACGAATAACTATACAAAGATCATTTTTTCACAGACAGTTGCCTCAAATGATTACTCACAAGTCAATGCATCATTTTTCCTATGATTCAGAGTTTATTATTATCATGAAGAGGCATATGGAGTCTCCCCCTTCATGTGGTGCAAAGTATAAAGCTCCTCAGAAAAAAATAATATTTAATTTTATGGTATTTTGGAAGTGCTAAACTGTTCTTTCAGACATTCTGGACTTAGTGATCTTAGAGTCTGTTATTTATAACAGCAGAGTATAACAAGTTGTAGGTTCCCTAGTTTTCGAAAAAGAATTTTAAAAATCTGCTTGTACATCTCACAAAAAGAGAAATCAATTGAGTGAAGTGTGAGTCAGTGAATTTTTGCTTCATTAATATACTGACCTTCATCAGAATGAAAAATATAAACTGTATCAGAAAAAGCAAAAAAGGGCATTAAAAAGGTGAGTGAAACAATTTTAATGGTACAAATTTATCATTCATGTGCTGTTAAAACTTAATAAGGAATTTAATTGATTTTATACAATTGCTATACAAAATGTGGTGATTTCTCTTTTTAATAGATGTTATTTAATCATACTGCATATGAAGTTTCAGTAACGAAATTCTAGACTTTCAGTGTTGTATTCCTTACTGCAACAACAGTGTTTTTCAGACAACTTTGATATGTTTTTGGGGTATGTGAGTACAGATACCCATAATCCCACTCTGTATCATATACCTGTGAGTAATACATACTATGGTCCTTGTATGCACAGCAAGATACAAAGAACTGCTTACTTAGTTTCTTATTTCTTAAGCTACTACAGGTGAGAGCATATATGTCACACCTAAATGGCCTGGCAAATAGTGTCTCACAGACCTTCTTTTGTTACTTATATTTCCAGGTCTACTATAACCATTTTTCCCCAAAGGACAGATGGAAAAAGTGATTTCCGCATTTGGAATCCTCAGCTGATCCGCTATGCTGGTTACAGACAGCCAGATGGTTCTGTCCTGGGTGATCCAATCAGCACAGAACTAACAGAGGTATGACACATTTCATCTTATGGCTGGAAGTGTTTTTCATGTTTACTGAAAAGCTTTGTACAGTTAAGTCATAGTGGAAAACTCCTGTATATGATACTTATATAACACATGGCAGGATGATGGCTGCTGAATGTTTCAAGGGATTTTGCTTGAAAACGTACATCTGAATGGTGTTTTTGAATATTTCCATGACAATTCTATTACTGTTATCTGAATACCTTTCATACTGTTAACAGGCCAAGTTATTACAAGTGGGTTCATGAATAGACTGCTCTGGTCTAGTGATTTTTTTTTATTCAGTCTCAGATTTCACTCTTTTGTATGACGTCCTTGTTTCACTGTATATGACTGATTGGTGTTCAGTCTGGAACTTTCATTACTGGTTTACAGTCAATGTTATTTTTACTTCATTTTATTTATTTATTTATTTATTTATCCTTCATTAAATGGGTTAGTCCCACTTGGCTAGTATTCTCTTTTGTGGGGACAGCTGAGGTGGTTATTTAAAGCACAAGGGGGAATCTGGCCAGGGCATCTGGGAACTTCTACTCTTTGGAGCTGGTAGATGGTACCAGAAGACTCCTACACCAACAAGCATGAGACCTAAGAGAGGCAACACCATGGTGGAGAAGAGAAAAACTATGGAGAGTTTGGAGGTGGAATCTGATGAAAAATGTGTTTGATATGGAGCATCAGAATGTAAAGAAAGATTCATGCATTTACTTGTCTCAATGGAGAAGGAAGTAAGTTAATCTGCTGTAGTGGTGTAGATAACAGAATTGGTGTCAGAAGGGCTTGCAGATGATATTCTGTTAGAAATAGTCAGGCAGGATGACCCAGGTGACAGTTCTGCTATTTCATGGGGTGAAATGGCCGATAACATTTTTGAAGTACTGCGGATGATAATGTGGAGAAGTAACAAGGCGATGTGGCAGCAGAGAATACAGCAGTTAAAACTTTAAGTAACAGAAACAAAATGAGAAGGTGTCTGGTTTTGTGGCAGCAGATAATGCAGTAACTAAAATGTGCAGCAGTGACAGCAGACAGCAACAAAGTGTAAGTAAAACAGTTTTTAAAAAGACCATCTGTGAGAATAAGAACAAAAATGACACTGTAATAGACAGACATTATGTATGAGACAATTAGTAACTGTTCTGGCTATAACGCTCAAGAAATGCCATCTTTTATATATATTGGGACAGAAACTTTTTGTGACTTAACATTTGAGACTGACAAACTGATAATGAAATTTCTGGAACTGTGTAACCGAAAGAACATTTATCCATGGAAGAATTCTTTATTTTCTGCTAGTAACTTAAATGTTAAAAAAGTTATTTTGCAGTTGATGAACTGGAAGATGATGTTAAATAATGCATTCAGGGTTTGTTGAAACTACTCATAAGATTGTAAAAGTTAGAGATGAGAGAAACTTATGGAATGAAGGGTTGAGGTTGGAAGCTTTTTTTTTACTGTGGAAAAAAAAAACATGGTGAAACACTTGTCAAATGTTATTTTTGTGGCTTATCAGAGAGGGACATAAACATATGCTGGCCAGTCTAAATCGTGTTTCTTAAGTGGAGACTTTTTCATTTAATTAATGATTGTGACAAGGTACAATGCAACCAGTGTGGGGAGAAAGGACATACAGCAAGGAGGTGTGTGTCTGAATGCAGGTTGTGTAAAAAAGGGACACTTTTGGGTGGATTGTCAAGAGCAAACAGTAAATAATGAAAAATAAAGGGAAAGGGAAGAAAATATACACAAGAAAGGGCAACAGGCTGTGGGAGAGGGTGATCTAGGTGAAACAGAAACTGTAGAAGAAAAAATATGGAGGGGGGGGAATGAGGCAAGAAAGTGCACGCAGGAAGAGAGAGGGAGAATAAATTGGCACTAATACTATTTTCAGGTTCACATAATTGAACGTTTTGACTCTGATAATTAAAGAAGAAAAAGTGGCAATTTTAGAGTACCTTCAGTAAATGTGATCAGTATTATTAACAGTATAAGAAGGAGAGGGATACTGGAATGGTGTGCTATGTATGACATGGATATTATTCCGTTAGAGGAAGTAAAATCCCTGGCATGTGAAGAAAGACAGCAAACAGAAAAAGATTGTGGGGCAGAAATATAATACAGAACATAGGAAGTGGAAGTTGCTTTTGAGTGGCTGTGTTATGTAAAAATAGTGAAAATACTTAATGTAAATGTTAGTAAGGATGGGAAGGTTAACTGTTGTGGATGTGAGGTGGAAAGAGCATGTTTATAGAATTGTAGTATTATATGCCTATATAACTAGCAAGGAAAGAGGCAATCTGTTATTAGAATACATGGTGCTTAATATGACAATTATAATTGCAGGGACTTCAATTGTGATTTAAGAGGACGATGTAAAAAGAAAGAGAAAGATATAGAAATACAGGCAGTGATAAAGTGTGGTAAATTAGCTGTGTAGAACGAAAGTCAATGGACATACTAAAGGGAGTCACTGAGATCTGAAATTGATGATTTTATATTATCAGAAGACTTGGCGGAGCAGATGGTGATACAGTTAGGAAAGGGTTTTCGACCATTTAGCAATATGGGCGGAGGTGATGGAAGAAATGGAGTATATTAAAATAGGAATGGAAATAAAAATAATCAATGTGAAATTATGGAATGAAACTGGAGATGGAAATTACTGTAGTTATAGAAGGATCATATAACAGTGAATGACTTTTATAAATAATGGTTTGAATGGAGGGCTGAATTTAAAACGAAGTATAAAAAGTGTTTTATTTTTTTTTCACTGGCAGGATGATATAAGAAAGAAGAAAAAGTGAAATATAGAAACGTTTACAGAAATGCCTTAGAAATTTTACAGAATAATTAAAGAGAGTATCATAATATGAAAAATATATAAACCAATAAGAAATTAAGTCATTACTGTTTAGGCATCAATATTATTTACAAGGAAGAAGGGAGGAGTTATTTGCATATTTGGATAAAATAATAAAAGATATCTATATAACGAAGGAAATAAAAAAATGTAAAACAAGAGGTAAAAAGAACAAAATATCAAATTATAAGTATTGTAGTACAGAAGATGGAAAATAATAAAGAATGGAAAGTAAAAAAAAAATCCAGAATAAGTTAATAAAGAATTTGAAAAATAAATTACTGTTGGTGAATTGGATGAAGTTCTTAGGAAAGTAAAGACTGATTCAGTATCAGGCCTGGATGGCATAGGGTATAGAATATAACAAGAAATTAATTGACTGACAAAGAGAGGATTTTATAAATGTACTGAAAGAGTGGTTGATGGAAGGGTTTGTTTATGAAGAGTTATGTAGTAGGTTATAAACATTTATATGAAGAAATATGAGAACATGAATTAAAAAATGGAGACCCATCACAGTGAATAACATAAATTATAAATCTTTTATGAAAATAATACAGAGGAAAACAGAAGGAAGGACAATGAATATTATGGAAAAAAAGAGTTTCTGGTACAAAAGGGAAGGGATGTTAAAACTTATTTATTGTGAAAGAAATTATAGATGACATTATTCTTAAAAGGGAGGAAGTGAAATTTATAGTAAGTGATATTAGCAAGGCATTTGATACAGTGGGACATGGTGCTCTGTGGAATGTTATGGAGAAGTATGGAACAGGTAATAGAATTTGGAGAGGGTGTATGTCAGCATATCAAAATAATAGAGTGAGAATGAGAATGTTAGTGAATGAATGGCTTTGTAAAAAATATGCATGAAGTGTGGTATAAGACAAGGATGTCCCATGAATGGAATACTGTTTGCATTGATAATGAATGCAGTAGTGAGTGAAGTCGTTTATAAAATGAAAGATGCTAGATATGTGATGCAAAAAGAGTTAATGTCTTGTAGTTTTGACATATGTGGACAACATAGTTGCTATGAACAAAATATGGATGAAGGAAGTGTTGGATTGTCTAAATTAATATTTAAAATGGGCATTATCTTAAATATAGATAAAAGTAAGGGTTTGGGTGATGTGTATTTTTTAATGAATGAAGTGCTTTGTTGGGGATAAAATTTGGGGAAAAGGAATGTAGGTATGATGTAATGGGAGGGTTTGATAAAAGAAATGAAAGAAATATGTCTTTTTTGGAGGATGTTTTGATTAGCATCATATCTCTCAACTGTCCAGATTTTTTCAGAATGTCCAGATTTTTGCCTCAAATATTTCATCAGTTCTTCATAAAATTTGTAGTTTTCTGCTAACTGAGTTTCAGACTTCATAGCCTTCAAAAATGCATGCTAAAACAACACTTTTTTATTTTAACACTTTCTAAGAGCAATATTTCAAATCTGTCACTATTCTGTGCCTTTGCCCTCCCCTTATTTTGATTTTGTCCATATTCATTGTGCTAAGAGGTTGTAATATATGATTAGCATTCAAGAAAAAGTTTTGTCTGGTGGATTCTGTATTAATGAGAAAAATAGTGTATACCTCAAATATTTATATGAGCCCAGAAAATATGAAAAGGAAATTATGTAGCTGGTGTTTTTTTTTTATAAGGGATTCAAGATTCAGTATAATGAAAAGAGGTGTGTTGTATATGAGTGAAGATAAAGGGGGATTTGGGTTAATAAATGATGTTGTTTACTGTGCTTTGTTAAACTTGTATAGAGTAACAAACTGGGTAAAGGAAGAAAATGTTTATAAGCATAAGACATTCTGGGAGATGATGGGAATAAGAAAAAAAGAGAATGTGTAAATTAAGAAATTAAAAATTATCAAGAAAAAATACTAACATGAAATAAGCATGCCACAGAGAAAGTTAGAAGGATGTGGTGTAATAATGTGGTGAAACAATATTATTATGTAAATCCATGAGAAAATTTACCAGAAGTAAGTAAAGCTAGTAAAGTAAGAAAAAGGTGTTTTACCAAGATAGTAGAGTGTCACGATTTCCTATGGAAACTAGTAATAAATAAGTTACCAGTAAATGGGGAGTATGCCATATAAAAAGAAAGTTGAAACAGTGTGTTTATTTTGTGGGGATGAAGAGACAACAGAGCATGCTTTTTAATGTAAAAGAGTGGTGAAACTCTGGAGAAAGTTGTGTGAGGAAATTCTTTTCTGAGAATATTAATGACATAAACAATATAATATGAATAGAACTGTGCATGGATATTATAAGAATAAGAAGAAATAATATGTGAGAAGGGGCAGATAAGAATTTATTTTATCAAATGTGGGTTATTTGCAATGGAAGACTGAATGAAATTTTGCTTAATGGGTAATGGAGTTTGCCAGATATATTGAAAAAAATCAAGGTTATGGTTGTAGAAGAAGGAGTGTGTGTCAATTATGGAAGAATAATGAGGATGTTATAAGAAAAATAATGAATAATAAAAATAGAAATGTGTGTATATGTCCCTGTAAATATGTAAATAATATTTTTTTATATTGTGCAAAATAAAGGATCCCTACTCTTTTTTGATAGATGTCATGGGATCTTTTATTTCCACCTGTGCACCACCAAGTTAAACAGATGGGGCCTTTTTTAATATCTCATCTAAAGGTGGTGGAGGAATAGAACTATCAGCCTTCTGCACCAGAGGTGAATGTGCTGCCTGTTGCTCCACTGACACTGCTTATTACTGACAACAATCCCGATCTGTGGGATTTATAGTAATTGTTAGTCTATATATCCTTGCAAGTCATGCCTGAAAATAAGTATGTACTTTGCCTCATGTCAAAAACCTGGTAAGAAAAAGTAACTAAATATTAGCAATATATTGTGATAGAGTTCTGTAACCTTCCATATTCTAAAAATCACCTCCTTTTATTTATTTATTTTTATTTATATAACATTTGTTTACCAGGAAAGTCCAACTGGGACAGAGCCCATTTTCAGCGGAGGCCCGGGGAGAAACGCTCCAGACTCATATCTTTTAAATTGATTTCTCTACTGTCTGTCTAACTATCTATGTATCTGTCAGTCTATTTGTCCTTTTACCCCCTCCCCTTATTTGAGCACTTTCGAGATGCTACCTTTCACAGCATAATTATTATTTTATAAAAATGCTTTGCGCAGTACAATCATAACAAGAAGCTAGACCATCTGTAACCATTAAAATAGATATATTTTCCTAGCTTAAGAAGACTCTGTCATCATTCAGCAATGTAACACAAAAATTACAGCTACTCATCAAATCTGAATGGTAAACAGACAAAAAATCTGCAAAATAAAACAGAATTCAACATATGCTTATAGGTTCATAGGTTCATAGGTAGGTACTAGGCTATCAGCCCAAGGGCCTACGTTAGCCTAGCCAACAAGGTTCCTTGGCTTATGCCACCCAAGAAAGTTATTTTCCTGTGCCACTGTCGAGCAGAGACACAGAAGTGATCCCCGGGGTGTATTTCCTATTTCCCATCCACTCATCAAGATTTTTCTTGAAGAGTGCTAATGAAGAACTTTGCTTGACATAGATGGGTAGCCTGTTCCAGAGTATGGGAAGTCTCTGGGACAGGAATCTATCCCTCCAGCATGTCCTGTTTATTGTGGTGACAAGGTTTAGGTCCCTAGAGCGTGTAGCTCAGAGGGATTGGGATTTCTTTAGGTGTAGCATGTCCAACAGCTCTGGGTCTGACATAGCTTTATATGTTAGGCAGAGATCACCTCACAGTAGGCGATATGCTACGGAGTAAAGCTAGTGTTTTTTGAGGTGGTCAGTGTAGGTTATTTGCTTGAGGCCAGTAATCCTCTTTGTGAGGTACTTCTGTGGCCTTTCCAGCTGCTGCAGATGTCTTGTGAGGTACATTCCAAAAGGGGCGTTGTACTCTATAATGGGTCTAATGAGTGTCGAGTAGAGGGAAACAATGATCTCTTTTTTCCTGGGAGAGAACCCTTTTATGATGAGGTGTGCCATGTAGAAGGACTTCCTGACTACTGTGGTGATTTGACTATCAAAGGCGAGACTACTGTCCACCTGGGTCCCAAGGTCTCTTATCATGCATTCAGTGTTAAGTAGATTGCTGCCCATGTGGTAGTTCATGGGTACAGAGTTTTTACCAAGGGGGATGACACTGCACTTTTTGGCATTAAGCTTGAGGCCATGGCTCTGACACCAGGCATCTGTCTCAGCGAAGCCCTTCTCTAGGATGTCCACATCATTTGGGGACTTGACTATGGCTCCTAGTTTGCAGTCATCTGTGAACTTCATTAGCCAGAGGCCTTGTGTGTTAGCCTGTACTTCAGAGAAGTAGATACCAAACAGGAGAGGTCCCAGGACAGAACCCTGTGGTACTCCACTTGTCACTGCTTTGAGGTCAGATTTAGAATCTGCAACTTTTACAGTGTGGGTTCTGTCAGTGAGCCAGTTGGCAACCCATCTTGTGATGTAGGGATTTATACCTAGTTTAGTGAGTTTAGCTATAATTCCAGAATGGGGGATGGTGTTGAAAGCCTTGGCGAGGTCAAGATAGGCTGTGCGAACCACCTTACCCTCATCTACGGCTTTGGTGACTGCCTCAAAGAAGTCGATCAGGTTCAGGGGGCATGATCTGCCTTTCACAAACACAAACTGGGTGGGATCCAGAGTTTGGAGGTTACCAATGTCTTTGTTTATGTGTTCCATGATGATATTTTCCATGGCCTTGCAGACCAGGCTCATCAAGCTAATAGGTCGATAGTTCCCGGGATCAGTGTTGGCTCCCCCATTGTGGAGTGGGATAACTGCTGCTGTGCGCCATTCAGTGGGCACAAAGCCTGATGAAAGGCTATTATTGAACATGGTGCTTAAGTAGGGAGCCAGTTCGTTCTGAAGTTCGTGTAAAACGCAGCCTGAGATGTTGTCTGGTCCCATGGATGCTGTGTTTTTGGCTTTAGAGAGTGCAGCTTTTACCTGCGTAGGTGTGATTACAGGGACTCTGCATTCTTCCTGTATAGATGTGGGCCCTTTAGGGGGTGAGAGTGGGGTAAAGTTAACACTGAACCTATCTGCCAGGATGTTGGCAATATCAGTTGATTCTGTAATTTTTGTGCCTTTGTGCTGTAACTCAGAGCAGATCTGGGTGTTGCCATCGAGATTCTTGACATAGCTATAGAATGCTTTGTGGTTGCCCTTGGAATTAGTGGTGGTTTTGTTTTCATAGCTAGCTTTGGAGGATTATATAAGGGATCTCAGCTTCTTACTGAGGCTGACCAGGGAGCTCCTCCACTCATGGGGTTTGCTCTCTTTTGCAACAGTTTCTTTCTGCTGTTGTACAGTTTGTTTATGACAAGGGACCACCAGATTGGCTTCATTTTTTTGGAGGATAGCGTCTTGGTTCTGTTTGGGATAGCACGATCCATGCACTCGTGTAAGTGCTTATAGAGTGCATTTGTGTAGGATTCAACAGTTGTAACTGTATTGTCCATCTGCATGGGTGTCATGAAGTTCACCACTTCTGTCTTAAGAAGCATGAAGTTGGCTTTGGAGAAATGTTTTACTGTGGTTTACTTAATGAGGGGTGGGTATGGATGTGGATATCAAGGGTGATTAGCTTATGGTCGGATCGGATCAATGAGGAGTTGACTTCAGGTGTGGAACACCGGTCACTCATATTGGTAATGACTAGGTCTAGGATATTATTGCCCCTGGTGGGGGTGTGGATAAGTTGATCCAGGGCATTGAAGTTTATGAATTCCAGAAAGCGTTGAGCTAAGGAGTTGGTACACGAGTAGTTTTCCCAGTTAATGGTGGGGTAGTTGAAGTCGCCCATTATTAGGGTGTTTGGTTGAACCCTAATATTTTCCAGTACATCAAGAAAAGAGGAGTGGGAATCCTGGGGCATGGTGGGGGATCTGTAGCAAGCTACAATTTGGATTGCAGTTTTGCCCAGAGTTAGTTGCACTTGGATAACCTCGGATGCATTGTGCTGAGAAACTAGCCTGGAGGTGTGGATATCCTTAATGAATATGGACACACTTCCGCCTTTGGTGTCTCGGTCCAGGTTACATGGTCGAAAAGTGTGGTATGAGTTATAGCCTGGTGGTGCAGGGGTGTTCTCTGTAGTCTTGAATCAGGTCTCAGTCACTGCACAGATATCAATGTTCTCCATTTTAAGGAGTGCCTCGAGTGAGTGCATTTTGAGATTTAGACTTCTAGCATTGAGTAGCATTACCCTCAGTTTTTGCTTGTCTGTTCATGTTATGGTGTTGAATTTGTTATTTGAACCTTGTCTAAAAAAGGCACTATAGGAGCAGCAAGAGCCTTAGCCAGTATCTGGAATCCCTGGCGCGACAGGTGCAGGCCATCTGTGGCAAAGCATCGTGGTCTTTCGACCATGTCATCCCAAGCAGACGGATACTGGATCCCCTTAGAATGACACCAGAAGCTTAGCCAATTGTTGAAGTCAATCATTTTGTCCTTGTTCTGCGGTATCATTCTGGGTGACGTCAGAATGCTACTCAGGGCTAGGGTCATACCTGCCTGGGCTATAAGATCGGAGAGCTTTTCCATGTCTCTTTTCATGTAGTCCAGGGATATACATCTCAGATCATTCACACCAACGTCACCACACCATTATCACCACATAAACAACAAATATATGTAGTGAAATTAGAGAATGTCATATGGGCATACCACCTTTGAAAATCAAGCCGAAAAAAATTAAGGAAGCTGCAGAGCTGTGTTTTAGCATTTCACATGCTAGTCATACTGCGAGTAACATGCATGACACTTAAAGAAAAGGAGAAAGAAAGTGAGGCCAGAAAGACAATGAATACACTATGAACTGATGTTAACTGCAGAATGTAATGTCCAGAGTTTGCCTGCTTTGTGATAAACAGCCAAAAGGCAAGGCAAGTGAAATGCTGGTTATTAAAAAACACACTGCCACACCTTTCAATTGTTATGATTTAGGCATAGTATAGTGATTTTTGTCATCAGCTTTGGCCTTGCTCCTCCTAGCTTTAATGATTTTCATCATACTGGTAGAGTTATTTAAAGGTATGTACATCAATAAATAACTGAGCTGTGGTGACCCCTAACCAGGAAAAGCCGAGAGAAGAAGAAGACATCAATAATAACTGAAATAATTATATCCAAAGATTCTTTATCACTGACCATAGGAGTTGGCATCTGAAGGCCAGAAATTCCAGAAATAAGAAAGTGCTCATCTTGCGGCTTAATGTTAGGATTTTTGAAGGGTAGCACTATTATTTTTTTAATGCTGAGAGGTTACATTACTATACTAGCAAATAATCTATAACTTTGAGTTTGTGTCATGTTCAGTGAAACTCAAAGAAAGAAAACAAGAGACATGTCACATGACAGCACCACCAATGTCTGGACAAAGACATCTATAAAAAACTAAATCAAAAGATGCACCAGTGTGAAGGATAATGTCAAACAAACAATGCCAGGAAAGAATAAAAAACTAATCTATTTGAATTCAAATGGCTTGAAAAACAATAGCATAAAGGCATTTTGATTTTGGTTGGTTTTGCTAGTGCACCTATGCTTCAGTTTGGTTTCTGAGGTCTACAAAAAGAACCTCATGGTACACTGCAAACCATGCTATAATAAAATCCAGATGCCATACAGCAACTATACAGTGAATCAAAAACATGGTATAAACTAATTATGATAGATAAAACTCTGCAGTAGCCGAGGCCAATGCAGCAAACAATACTGAATTAGGAAAAAAGTAATAATAGATACAGGACAAGCAAAAATGAGCAGGCATGTCCACGTCCAGCTGATGCACACTGCAAAACAGAAATGTAAAAATGTCATATGTGTAAGTTTACAACAGCTTCTTGATCATGGGTGCTGGAACAATAGGGCGAGTGGGGGGGGGTGAGAGACAACACCCCCAATTTCAACAACTATCCACTGTGTCCTGAAACTGCCGCTGGAGTAACAATTGCACAGAATCATTCATATTGGCATTTCCAAGGTAACCACAAGCTCAGGCAGCCAAAAAAGACAATTTGAGAAAAAAAATAATCTTTTTCTGTCTGCTTGAGCGAACTGTTACCATGAAACATCCATGTGAGTGTCTCTAAGGCATACCAATCAACTTCTTTCGTTAAGAATTTTGGACAAGGATACAGCTAAGGGTATTGAAGGCTCAAAATAAAGACAATTTTTAATTATTCATTTAAAATTTTAACAGAACAAGTTTGGCATTAACAGGCATTTTCTGAACAATAGACATATGAAACTTTAATGACTGGCATTAGTGACTGCCTGGAATCCTCTCAACACCTTTCATTTTTTACTTAAGAATTCTGGACAGAGCCAAAATAATGGGGGGATAAAGGGCAAGAATCAGGGACAGATTTTAAATATTGCTTTTACAAACTTAGAAAGCTGCTAGAATAACAGATTTTGCATTAGCATATATTTTCCAAAGGATATGAGGTCTCAGACTCAAATCTTTCATTTTTTAATGAGCACAGTCCTCAATAGTTTTCCAGAGAACCACAAATTTTATGAGGAACACTCCAAAAACATGAGGTAATAATCTGAGCATTCTGAGAAATTCTGGAGTTGAGAGGTATATTCCAGAGTGATTTACCAGAAAATCAAATATTTTACAAGGAGCAGGGCAAAATATGAGGCAAAATCAAGGATGTTCTACAAAATTCTGGACAGTTTATTTATTTGTTTATTGATTGCTTTTTGTTTACCAGGTAAGTGGGCTGGTCTATTGATCCTTTTCAGAATAACCAGAGATCAATAGCAATACAGACAACACTTTACAAAATTACAATAAGACATTATATTCTTCAGCTAGAGCAGTTGGCATAATGGTTAAGATCTTTGCTTTTGTGTGTAAAAGGTTCAGAGTTCATTCCTGACCTCCAGCCAATTCGATCATAGTGACTAATGCCGTCATGCATTTTTGCCCAGTGATACGTAAGTTAAGGACCTGGCCTACTCTGACCTCTGACAGTAGGAGGGGTGTATGAGTCCCTATTGGCCAGAGTGTGCCCACTATAAATCCCAGAAGCCCTAAGTTAATAAGCTACTGGCTGGTGTTCAGTTGCTCAGCTGGGTTACCTGGGATAGATCTGTTGAGCAAAAGCTGAATGTAAAACCAATCAACTTGCCAAAAATGAACTAAGATTTACTACACTCTATTGTAGTTTCACTGACAGGATGGAGCTTGGAAGTGGATGACATGGTGGTACGGAAGAGGCTGACATCCTATGTATGCAAGAGACAAAATTGAAGGGCAATGAAGCAAAGAATCAAAGTGCACCTTGTGTCTGTAAGGTAAACACCTTAACCATTATGCCAGTAGGCTTACACCTTAACCATTATGCCAGTAGGCTTGAGATTCAGAGTCTAATAGTCAGGAGAAGGACAGGCTGGAAATGGTGTGAGAATTGTGGTAAGAAAGAGGCTTCAGAAAGCAGTGAGAGATGTCATCAGAATTAGTGACAGACTCATGGCAATAAGACTCCAGTCTAATGATAGGACAGTATTCATAATCTCAGCCTACGCCCCACAGCAGGGTTGTGATAGTAAAGAGAAGAATACATTCAGACAGCAGTTGTAGGACAACAGGAACTGGTGTTGGTAATAGTTGCCCTGAATGCACATATTGGGACAGACAGAACATCCAGAACTGTGGGCAGTACAGAGGGACAGATAGAACTGGATATGAGGACTATTAATAACAAAACCCTGCCAAGTCATGGCAAAGAGCTAAATCGATAAAAAACGTAAATCTGGTATTTGTTAAGCACTTTTGTTTGTTTTATTTCAGAACTTCATCAGAACCACAAAACCATTGCGAATCACTCCATTTAAATACCCTAACAATTCCCATTAGTAATTCAATTATACAGTCGCATCAGAAAACAGATTTAAAGACATCCTACCAAATGTATTATTATGTATACTTTATAAAAGGGCTCAAAAACGTACAAATACTTTCGTAAAAACCTTTACAAAATTATAAAAAATTATGTAATAAATTCATGAAATGCAAAAAACACACACAGAAATTATAAAACATTAAAAATTGATGAATACTTTCCTAAAATTATAGTTATAATTGCAATTACAACTTCCCTGATCTAAACAGCAAAATGCTGTTAATCAAAACTTTCTAATTAAAAACAGGGTGCTGGGTGGCATTCAACTTAAGCTGCCACACAAATTCCCTTTTTCTAAAAGTGTTTCCCAATCTCCACCTCTAACATCTTGTGGAACCCTTTCCAATAGAACACTTTTTTTTACATCTCTACATTCTGTACTATGTTTATAAGGGACATTTCTAATGTTTTTTTTTCTTTATAGCATACACATGCTCATAAATCCTTTGCTTCATTAGGTCCTTTATCAAAGCTGATCAATGCATTATGCTGAGTATAAGGGAGTGATTACCTCTTTCGACTGTGATGATATTCCCTTGGCAATTAGCTGGGCTAAATAAAAGGATTTCCTGAAAGCTGTTGTCACATGGTGGTCAAAAGAGAGGGGGATTATCAGCATAAGTTTCTAGGTTCCTGACAAAATGTTCATTTTGTAGTGGTGTGTGTTGGCTATACAATATCATGGGGGGGTTGTCTACCAAAAGTGACCCTACACTTTTTAGTATTTAGTTTGAGCTCACTTTTAGAACAACAAGGATTTACTTAGGAGCGTTCAATCAGAGGAGTGTGAATATCATAGGGAGACTAAATAACAACCTCCAGTTTATAGACATCAGCAATATTTAAGAGCCAGTGGTCTTGGCTCTCCACTTAGAGAACCCAGCATTGAGCCCTAAGAGATACCACTGGTCACTTTCATACCTACTGATGAGGCATCTGCAACTCGCACTTTCAGCCAATTTGTCCATGTTACCACATATTGGTCACTTTTTAAAGCAATTAGCTTTTGTATGATGGCAGCATGGGGAATGGTGTTGAAGACATTCACCAGGTCAAGATACACCACCATGGCCAGCATCTACAGCCTCTGTTTACCAGGTTAACTAGACAGGCTCTACCATTCACAAAGCCAGACTGTTGGAGGTGAGGGGTCAAGTCAAACAAGAATCTTGATATCACAGTTTATGAGGTTACTTTTAATATACCCCATGCTTTTGCAGGTGTGGCTTGTAAGGGTAATAGGACTTTAACTACCCAAGGCAGTTGTAAGGCCACCCTTATCAAGGAGCATCACCACTGCAATGCGCCACTCATCAGGGATCAAAGCCAGTGGCTAGCTAGACTTAAGTTAAACAGTTTGAGAGTATCTGCAAGAGCATGTTTACCACTATTATGCAACCAGGTATATGATATGCAGTACTAAATAAAGCAATAACCAAAAGGAGTGTTGTTTACCAGGAATCTGACTTAACTAAACATACTGTGTGCTTTTTTTTTTTATCCAGGTGTTTCAGTGTTATGAAATGTTTTATAGAGAGTAACAGATCTTGTTGATAAGTTGTGTGATGTACTTAAATGGGACAGTCACTGGCAATACTGAATATTTTGACCCTGACCTTTGGTTAAATGAAACCCTTGGAAAAGGACTCCATGAGCCCCATGCTGTCCACTGTCCCTCCAGTGCATCCCCTACTTTCCCGCTACCTGACATTGCAACACTATTTAGATTACTTTTTTTTTTTAGTTTTCTCATACTCTGTTGTACTCTTTAGAATTTTATTGCATTGTTTTATTTGCTAACTGCCCACAGTTATGCCATAATAAATGAGGAAAAAATAATCAAACTAAGCCAGGGGCCTCCCCTCATAAAGCCAATGGGTTCTAGATGCTATGAGTTGCATTTTAGATATTTTTCTTAACGTGTGAGACAAAGATGGCCTGAACAAAATATTTGGTTAAAGAAACAAATTTATTCTTTCTCTTCGTTTTCTTCCTGCATCCATTCACCACTCCCTAAATAGACAAGCGTGCAATGTGTCTCTCTTCCACACATTCTCGCATTCACCCTGCATTGACTGTCTCTGAGGAGCATGTGTATCATTTTTTAAAAGACAGCAAATTAAGAAAGCAGCTGGTCCAGATGGGGTTTCACCCTCCTGTTTAAAAATGTGCTGATCAACTGGCTCCTGTTTTTACTCTGATTTTTAATAAATCATAAGAGCTGTGTGAAGCTCTGTTATTTTTCAAACAAGCCACAGTCATTCCAGTGCCTAAAAATCCACTATAACAGGACTGAATGACTGCAGGCCTGTTGCTTTGACATCGGTGGTCATAAAGACTTTTGAGAGGCTAGTGTTTGCTCACTTGAAGGATATACCAGCTCCCTCAATAGACCCCCTTTAGTTTGCTTATCAAGAGAACCAGTCAGTGGATGATGCAGTTAATATGGGCCTGCACTATATCTTGCAACATCTTGACAAGCCAGGGACATATACAAGGGTTCTGTTTGTGGACTTCAGCTCTGCATTTAATACAATAATTCCAGAACTTCTTCACTTGAAACTCTCCCAGCTTTCCATTCCTCCTTCCACCTGCCAATGGATCACTGATTTTCTAACTAATAGGAAACAACAGGTGAAACTGGAGAAATTTACATCTAACTATCGCATGATCAATGCAGGTGCCACCAGGGATGTGTGCTCTCCCCACTGCTATTCTCCCTCTACAATAATAACTGCACCTCTAAGGACCCCTCTCTCAAATTTATTAAATACGCAGGTGATACAACTATCATCGGGCTCATCAGAAATGGTTGGGTATGTATACAGATGGGAGATTGAGCAGCTGGCCCTTTAGTGTAGTCGGAATAATCTGGAAATGAACACTCTTAAAACTGTGGAGATGACAGTGGAATTTAGGAGTGGTACTACAATATTATCCCCCCTCTTTATATATAATACTGCTGTGTCAGTTGTGGAATCCTTCAAGTTTTTGGGATCTATAATCTCACGGGACTTGAAGTGGGAGACCAATGTAGGGGCCATCATAAAAAAGGCACAACAGCGAATATACTTTCTGTGACAGCTGAGGAAGTTCAACCTCCCACAGGAACTGTTGATTCAGTTCTATACAGCAGTCATTGAGTCTGTTCTTAGCTCATCCATAACAGTGTGGTTTGGATCTCTGTCTAACCATGAGAAAAATAGGTTACACTGAATAGTCAAGTCTGCCGAAAATATCATTGGTGCTAGTTTGCCCTCCTTACAGGACCTGTACTATTCCAGAGTCAGGAAAAGGGCAGGAAAGATCTTCACCAACCCTTCACATCCAGGCCACCATCTTTTTGAACTATTACCATCAGCCAGGTGTTATAGATTAATTTGCACCAAAACAAGCAGATATAAGAACATTTTTTCCACAGGCCATCGAGTTCATAAATGGTTAACTCAGCTTCTTAGGTTGGGATATTCTTTTTCCCAAGCCTCCGAGGATTCTGCAGTATTGTTTACATATTGTTAATACGTGTTTCTTTCAGAGTTTATTTTAGTATTTCTTGCACTAAGTTGCATTTTGCACCTTGTATGTATATGTATATGTATATTTACTTTTTTTTTCTTGTTGTCAAGGTCGGCCTTTGGTCAACTGGTGCCCTAGACAAAAAGGCTCCACAGCACCCCCCACACAACCCGGTGCCCCCTAATGGGTTTACCTACACTATCCAGATTTTTTTTTCCCTTTTTATCACAGTTTATCTTACGCTTCAGTTTTTTCCTCTATTCATTCAACATATTTTAAATAAACCCTTTCTTTACTACAAAAAATAAAAAAATAAAAAATAGTGAATACTGGAAAAGCACCCCTGCTAGAGCGGTGCCCTAGGCAGCTGCCTAGTTGGCCTATGCCTAAGGCCGGCTATGCTTGTTCTTAATAGCTGCATGTATGTTGTTTGTCTTGTTTTTAATAGCTGTATATATGTCATTTATGTAATTCATACCTGAAGAGTCACTGAAACCAGAGTCAAATTCCTTGTATGTGTGCAAACTTGGCTAATAAATGTGATTCTGATGTAATAACTGTGGAGGAAATAATATAATTAATCTCCCTGTTGAAAGAAAAAAGAAAAGGTAGTTACCTTCTGTGTATCCCTCTGATGTTAAATTGGGATGAAAGTAAATGAGTAAATGGCCTCAGTTCCATACATCTCAACCTCTTAATGCAATAAATCTGGACAACACCAAAAATAATGGGGGAACAAAGGCCCCTAAATAGGGACAGATTTTAGCGATTACTCTTACAAACTTAGTACGTGGCTAAAATAACTGGTTTTGTGTTTGCATACATTTTCAGAAGGATATGAAGTTTGAAACTCAAATGTCTGTCATTATTTAGTAACTTCAGTCCCTAGTGATTTGGTAAAAAGACACACCTTTTATGAGGAGCTCACCAAAAATATGAAACAAAAATTTAGAGATTCTGTGAAATTCTGGACAGTTGAGAGCTATGCAACATATAGTTCAAGTTGCTGCTGTCATGTATCATACACCTTGCCTCTTCATCCCTACCCCTAAAAGATAGCTACCATCTGTGTATCCATCTGACAACCAGAATATAGTAGCATAACATAATTTAACCTGTTGATCACATATGTATATTCACAATATGCCAACTTACTCCTACCTCCCAAAGTTAGCCACATGTATATTCATAGATTCATAGATTAGTACTAAGCTAACTGCCCTTGCGAGCCATTTTAAGCCTAGCCAATTATCTCTTGTGAGACTTGAACCCTGCATCTTGTGCTTGTAAGGCAAACAGCTTAACCATTAGGCCACCCATGTCTGATATGTGATTGTGAGAAAAGAGAAAAAAATGATCACAGTCATGTATTCTAGCCTGTTGCTGATAGTCAGTACACTGCACCTACACAAGCTACAGTGAGATTTGCTTGCATACCTGTGAGGTATGACGTGCATGAAAAGTTTAACAAACAATGGCCACACTGTCACAGCCCAACAAATGCCAGTGTGACCTTTTGTGCATAGCTCTGAGGTTTATTCATGAGGAAAATTTGAGCAATAATGGCCACACTTTCCAGACTAGTTATACTGACCCTCTGTACACAACTCTGAGGTTTGAGTGCAAGAATTTAAGAAGTAGTAATCTCACTGTTCAAAGCCTGCACTGTTTGCATACACAATCTGTAACAACGTTCTGTACACAACTGTGGGTAGGGCCAGTTGTCGAACAGGTGAGTCCAGGGCAGAAGCCACCACATGTACAACCGAATTGTGGATGCCTCCAGGATCTAGGTGTTCTGGGATGGATTTTATGTTTTATTTTTGAAAGATAGTGACTTTTAGTGTATGAATAACTGTAATTTATGCTCTGAATTTGGGGAAAAACATGCATATTAAGCACCATTCCAATATCAGAATAACAAGCTTTTATGTAATACATCTTACTAATGTTAAGCTCTCATCACACACTACAGCATTAAAAGCAATCCACAATCACCACAAAAGAGCAGTGGCAAACTGTTAAACACTTTATTTAAACTTTTTTCTAAAGTCCGACTGTAAGTGTGTAACAGTCTGAGTAAAGTGTTTAACAGCATCCCACCACTCTTCTGTGCAGTTTCACTCTGAATGGCAGGGCTAACTGTGTTGCAGCACTACTGCACTTTCTTCTCTAACTTTTGAATACATGGCTAATGGATGTCATACCATGCAGGTGTAACTTTAGCTTCATTTGTACTTTTCTATGAAATGTCTGTGCTGCCATTCCAAATGTAACTTATATTTATACTATATACATCTTGTGTCATGGATATGTTTCTATTATGGAAGTAGACAGCTAAAAATCTGCCCTTTTACATTACTAAGTACCCCTTTGACCTTATAACCACACAGCCTTCAGCAGCTTCTGGCAACTCTGTCCTTGATGAAGAGGAAAACTTAATAACCAGCCCAAATAGCAGCCATACTGTGTGCAGTAACATTATAACAAAACACATATCCACTTGATCACAATAAATATATTATTCAAAGATATTCTAGAGAAAAAGCAGAGTGCAAAAATACAGCCTTTACCAGCAGTTCTTTTGGATGCATGCATGGAAGAAGGCATCTACACATTTTGTAATAGCGACCCTTCATTTGCTTAGGCAGAAAAACATCAACTGAATATTTTTTTCATCCACACATTCCTTCACTTTATGATTTATAAAAACACATACACATGTAGTGTTCAACAGTGCATCATCAAAATCTACCAGCATGTACCTCCACATTCATTTCTGCACTCTTGTTTAACAAATCCCTGCTCTAGTATTTATTTAGCTATCTAACTGCATACCTATTTACACTTTCTCTTCATTTCACTCATCTTCCATTAGTCCTATGACATAAAATTCCACCATCTCTTACTTTTGCTTTTTCCCCTTCACTTCTTGTAATGTACCGTTCTGTATCTAAGCAGCTGTTTCCCTTCCCTTCAATATTTGCATCGACATTTTTTTCTGATAATTTACTCTTTCTTGTTATTGGCCTGTACTAGCTCTCCCCAATCAACCATTCCTCCTGATTTACCTTAGGTTCTTTTCTCCAAAAATATGTTATCACCACTGTCCAAAATCATTCCAGTTTTCTAAACTTCTTTTCCATATTCCCACTACCAGGCAACAGTGTGTTTCTAATGGAAGTATACATGAGATCTGGAGTGGCATATGGCATAAGAGGTCACAGCTGCATTGAATGGGTGACTGAGCATGCTATCCTGTGAACGTGACAATTTAGTTAGTGTTCATACTTTGCACAGAAGTTTGCATGGCAAACTTGGCAAAGGAAACACTGTAAGAAGGTATATAATAAACAGTCTCACACATGCAAAATACAAATTTCAACAACACTCCATTCATCAAGACAATGTAAACTTCTTCTGGCTTTTCCTGGTTAGGGGTCACCACAGCAGATCACCTGTCCGCTCATGATTGGCAGTGGAGTTTTTACGGTGTCGAGTTGCCAGCTTGGTGCTAAATCTTCCACAGAAGGCACACACACACTCACACCTAGGGCCAATTTAGAGTGTCCAATCCACCTACAACATGTCTGTGGGATGAAACTGGAGCACCTGGAGGAAACCCACATGACGACATGCAGACTCTGCACAGAAGGCACCCCAGCCGAGGATTGAACTAGGAATCCTCTTGCTGTGAGGCAGCAATGCTAACCGCTGCACCACCATGGCTGTCTATCAAAACAATGTAAACGTTTATCATAATTAGTGCTCAGACTTCCCAAATTCTACCTGAAATAACAAAAAAAATATTAGAGTAGGTTAAGCAAACAAATAGTTTAAACAGAGCAGTACATATCCACAACCACACATGTATGATGGGACCTTTACACTCTTACAGATGGCACAAAACCATCCGTCCGTGGCTACAAGGAACAATACAGAAATGCAGTACTGCAAAAATGCAGCAGGCAACACTGAACCATCTTGTAGACCCATTAATGCAAAAGGTTATGTGGCTAGAATATTCCATGTTTATGTATTGCCATCCATCCACAACACCTTTTTTCCCATTTGTGCACATGGAGTCAGGGTGCCACTTCAACACTGACAATCATCTAGAATTGAAGTTTGTACCATTGGGTGGCTAGCCCTGCAACAGTAGTTCTTCCACAACACACACTCACACCTATGGTCAATTTAGAATGTCCAGTCTAATTACTGAATGTTTTTGGAATGTGGGAGGAAACAGGAGCATCCAGAGGAAACCCACATGAGCTAGGACATGCAGACTCACACAGAGGGCACCTTAGCCAAGAATCAAACAGGAGAACCTCTTGCTTTGAGGTGACAACACTATCTGCTACACCACTGTGCCACCCCAATGTATTACTAATAGCAAGAAAATTTGGCACCTACAGTACTTTATTCACTACTACCATCTACGAAGGATTGTAGGACTTGAACCAGAGTGAATTCATTGTCAGAAACCCAATCATCAAACTTAGATTTTAAAAAGAGACATTGATTTGATTTGCCTGATATGGGCCAGGAGCTTAATCCAGATATGGGGAATTCTTGAGAAATTAATTTGTCTTTCTTGCGGGTACTATTTATATTGTATCATCCTTTTTTATTGCTAAAGTAGGTTTATGAACATGTAGAAGGTTAAGTGCCTTAAGTCATTAGTTGACCTGTAGACAAGACAGAATTGTATATGCCAAATGAGGAACTGCATTTAAATATTTGTCTAATAAAGGCAGAGCAGGAGGTGACTATAACTTCCCTGGGTGAGAACAACATCATTTAGCAATTATATGGGTGGGATAAAAGTTTTTTTCTAACTATAGAGTTAACTATGTGATTCCAGGAGAGTTCATTGTCCACAAACATGTCACAGTCTCTAATAACAGTATATATATATATATTTTTTTTTTGGGGGGGGGTCCTGTTTGCCAAAGAGTACAATGCCAGAATTTTTTGTGACAACTTTAATCTATAGTCCAGACATCAAGAATGTGCATGAGCTAAGCCATCTTGGAGAATATGTGTGCCTTGTTGGGTTCTTACTACAGCTCTGAGTTTGCAATCATCAGCTGACATGGTCATTCAGAGAGCCTTCTTTTCAGCCTTAGCATCAGTGAAATATAAGGCAAAGGGTAGTGACCCAGAAAGAACTACTGAGGGATGCTACTGTTCTCATGCTTTTTTGAGAAAAAAACCTTTGTGTGCTAACCAGTTTGCTATCCAACAAGTTACATGAGGTTATTTTATAAATATTCCAGAATATTGGTTAACTTTTAAAGACCTTTGCCAATTCTAGGTAGGCAGTATGTATTGATTTGCCTTCATTAAGTGCCTTGATGAATCTCTCAAAGTCAGACAGTATAAGCAGGCAGGACTTATCCTTCACAAAGCCATATTAGTTAGGGTCATAGGACTGTAGGCTTCCAAGACCCTTTGTGACGATATGACGATATGTTCTATCAACTTCCATATGAGGCTGGGGAGGATAAATTGGTCTGTAATTCCCAGAGTGAGTGGTTGGGCCACCCATGATAGGGTAACCTTTATTGCTTTTTTCCAGGCATAGTCAGGTTGTGATTACATAGGTCTACAAGACAGTCACTAAAGCCTGATGTGTTGGATAGACCTACACAGCGAGTGTTCTTTGTTTTGGACAGGTCATCTGATACTTTTTCTTGGTAATTATAGAAGGAAATACTAATTTTATGGCATGGAAGGAGAAGCATGGAGGTGTCAGAAGAAGAAGTCTGGGCTAAATTTGCCTGCAAGGATATTTGTAATATTCTCTAGTTGAGTAGGCGGCACTATCAGATATCAGTTTAGTGTACTGTCAAGTATTGATCTTAAGATTTCTGACCTAAATGAAGATTTTATGGTAATTCTGGAAGATGGTAGTAATCAATCCATCCATCCATCCATCCATCCATCCATCCATCCATCCATCCATCCATCTATCCACAACCCCCTTTTTCCATTTTTGCACATGGGGTCTAGGTGTCACCTCAACAGTAACAATCATCTAGAGCCAAGGTTCACACCACCAGTTGGCCTGCCCTGTCACTGTTGTTGTTCCATACCACACACTCACACACACACACATACTCATGCCTATGGCCAATTTAGAGTGTCCAATCCAATACAGCATGTCTTTGGAATGGGGGAGGAATCCAGAGCACCCAGAGAAAACCCATGTGAACACAGGGAGGACATACAGACTCCACACAGATGATAGCCCAGGCAAGAATCAAACCAGGGAACCTCTTGATATGAGGGAACAACTCTATCTGCTGCACCATTGTGCATGGCTTGAATGTAATAGGGGTCTGAATGGAGAGATGATAAATCAGCAAGCAAAGGACAGTAGTATTGCTGGAATTAAGTCTTGGTGAGTACCTTCATGATGTAGACACTGTTTTTCACAAAATCTTGCCAAGATGACACTGATATATAGGCTGTATTTTATATAGCATATATCATGGACAGAAGTAGGTTAAAAAATAAATAAGATAGCTGGGTTCACATGACACAGGATACAAAAGTGCCCAATCCTGCTAGGCGTACTGGTTCCAGGACTGGGAAAAATAACAGTGTAGAATCTTCAAGAAACAGAAACATTCCTACATTGGGGCTAAGCCATGCTCAGGGGGACGATGGCTCCCCTGTTGTAGAAGGAAGCAGTAGTTCACAAAAGTCACAAAATCTGATAGGTCAAAAAAGAGCCATAAACATGATATAGTTGAGGTCAAAAAAGAGCCATAAACATGATATAGTGGACTATTCAGGATAAGAAAGAAATTGTGTATTGTTACTATTATGCAAGAAGCCCAGAATTTCCAGACAGAAGATATACAAAAAGATTAAACGAGAAATTAGAGGAAAGAAAAATACTTGGATAAGAAACACTGTCAGAAGCTTCCAATAAAAACTGTGTTCATTAATATAACACATTTATGAAAAATATTATATAGACCGACCTTAGTCCATTTGAAAAACTAAGTGGCTGAGGAAGTGCGAAAATATAAAGAACAAAATCTAGAGATTTTTGAAAGGTATAAAAAAGAAATATGGGCATAGGAAAGAAAGAGAGATCTGACATGCTGCAATAGTTATGCAAAGGAAAAAGCCAAATTAATCAGTACAAAATACAGCCTCAAAGATATTCAGAGAGAAATACAGGCAAAGGCATCCAGATATGGAAAATTTCACAATGCAAAAAATAAGATCACAAAGAGAGAACACAGAACAACAAATCAGTAAAGCAGAAGTTAAAAATATAGAAGCTAAAGTTATGGTATACCTGCGAAGAGAAGGATTTAGTGCAGAAAGTCTAACACAGGTTATATCACATCATGATAAACCAGAGTCCCCCAAGTAAGAAGAAACAGGAGGAGCAGAAAACTTCTTAAGAAGAAATATGGACATGGGAAAGAAAAAGAGATTTAATATGGTACAATATTTATGCAAAGAAGAAAGCAAAATTAATCAATACAAAAAGAGGAGCACCAAAGATATTTGAACAGAAATACATGCAAAGGCATCCAAATTTTACAGAACAAAAAATATGAAAACAAAGTGGAAAAGTAGAAAAATAAATAAAATTGCCAAAGATTCCAAAGACAACCACAAGGCATTCTATAGCTATGTCAAGAATCTAAATGGCAATGCTCAGATCTGCTCTGAGCTACAACAGAATGGCATTAAATATACTGACACCAAGGATATTGCCAATATCCTGGCAGATCGATTCAGTGCAAACTGCACCCCCCTCTCACCCCCAAAAGGGCCCATCTCAATACCAAAAGATTGCCAAATTCTGGTAATAACGGCCACACACGTAAAAAGTGCCCTCTCCAAAGCTAAGAATACAGCATCTATGGGACCAGATGACATCCCAGGCTGTGTACTACATGAATTACAAAATGAACTGGCACCTCACCTAAGTGTCATGCTTAATCATAGTCTCACCTCAAGCTTCATGCCCACTGAGTGGCGCACAGCTACAGTTATCACACTCCACAAGGGGGATGCACCTTGGATCCTGGGAACTACCGCCCCATCAGTCTGACAAGCCTGATCTGCAAGGCCATGGAATGTATTATCATGGAACTTATAAACAAAGACATTGGCAACCTTCAAACACTGGACCCCACACAGTTTGGGTTCATGAAAGGCCGATCTTGTCTCCTAAACCTGATTGACTTCTTCGAATCAGTCTCCAGAGCCGTGGACAAGGTTAAGGTGGTACACACAGCCTATCTGGACCTTGCCAAGGCCTTCAACATCATCCCCCTCTCTGGAATCATAGATAAACTTACTAAGCTGGGCAATAATCCCTACATTTATTTTTGTTTTATTTTACATTTGCTGACCGGGCTAGTCTAACTGGATACATATCCTTTTTCAGTAGAGGCCTGGGGACAAAATCTCCAAATAGTTAGAAAGACATATATATATATATATATATATATATATATATATATATATATATATATATATATAATATACAACAACATACATGTAATATTCCACAGAGAATTACAGATAATATTGGTCAATTCACTGTTAGCACATTCTTTCAGATCATTTCTATTTACAGAGCAAGTTAAAGTGATTTAAGATAGTATATGGTTAAAACTCTTCAAAAGAATAAACATTTTAATTTGATTACTTAGCTTGCATTCTAATTTCTTCAGAAAATAAGTAACAAGGAGTGAGAGGTAGAATGGAAGAAGAAGAAAAGAGAGAAAGCATAGCAGTTACAGTAAAGGTTAGTCAGGGTTACAAGAAGGACAGAGCCAGTGTGATTTAAGATAGATTTTGAGCTTTTGTTTGAAGATAGTTACGGAGGAAAGTGATGTTAGATCACTAGGAAGATGATTCGATGGGTTGCCAACTGGCTTACCGACAGAACCCACACTGTAAAAGTAACTTACTCCAAATCCATTTCCAGACAAGTGACAAGTGGAGTACCTCAGGGTTCACTCCTGGGACCACTGTTGTTTGGCATCTACTTCTCTGAAGTACAGGCCAACACTAAGGGACTATGGCTAACAAAGTTTGCAGATGACTGCAAACTGGGAGCCATTATTGAATCCCCAAATTATGTGGTTATTCTACAAAAGGGCCTTACAGAAACAGATGCTTGGTGCCAGAGCCATGGGCTCAAGCTCAATGCCAAGAAATGTACAGTTATCCCCTTTGGGACAAAACATGTACCCGTGAATTACCACATAGGTGGCAGTACACTGAACACCGAAAGTGTGATAAGAGACTTAGGGACACAGGCAGATAGTGGTCTCACCTTCAATAACCACATAACCACAACAGTCAGGAAATCCTTTTATGTGGCACACCTCATCACTAAGGGCTTTTCATCCAGAAGAAAGGAGGTCATTGTCCCATTGTACTCATCTCTCATTAGATCCATTATAGAATACAATGCCCCGTTTGGTATGTACCTCTCAAGACATCTGCAAGAACTGAAAAGGCTGCAGAAATACTTCACTAAAAGAATCACAGCTGTAAAGCAGATGCCCTATGCTGACTGTCTAAAAAAACTCTACCTATACTCTGTCGCATATAGTCTACTCAGAGGAGATCTCTGCTTAACATACAAGGCCATGTCAAATCCAGAGCTGTTGGACATGCTACACTTAAAGAAAGAAATCCCAATCCCTCAGAGATACATGCTCCAGGGATCTAAACCTTGTCATCACAATGAACAAAACATTCTGGAGGGATAGGTTCCTGACCCAGAGACTCCCCAGACTCTGGAATAGACTGCCCATACATGTCAAGCACAGTGCCTCTTTGACCCTCTTCAAAAGGAACCTTGATGATTGGATGGGAGATAGGAAATTCACCCAGGGCATCACGTCAGTCACCCTGCTAGACAGGGAAGAAATAGCCAGGGAGTTGTTGTGGCTAGGCTTGTATAAGTCCTAGGGCCAATAGCCTAATACCAACCTATGAACATATGAAAAGAGCATTAGTAATGGAGAAGTTAAAGAAATTGAAAATGAGGTTATGGATTCCCTATGAAGTGAAGGATTTAGTGCAGAAAATCTAACTCTGATAATTTCACAGCATAATAGAGCAATGGATTTCCAAATTAAGGAGAAACAATGGTGGAGTGGAAAAGTCTGATCAGTTGCCATATGACGATACTTTGGAGCTTTCCATAGGAAACCAGTACAAAGGTTCAGTTGGAGCTGCACAGCAAAGAAAGAAACAGGAAACTGTGGCAACTCTGATGCAGTCAGTGTTGTGAAGTGATAGGCCAATGAGTTCCCATATGAAAGAGCAATGGATGACAAAGGATGAAACTGAAGAGAATGTGGCACAGGAAGATGCTCTGGGACATTTTGTAGAATGTCACAGGAAATGGAGAACAAAGAATGTGCCCTCAGTTTAGAAAAAATGACCTAAGAGAAAAGTTGCTTGATCTAATAGAGATGGACAGACATATTAAGATCAATGAAAGAAATAGATGACAGAAAGTCAATAAAACCCAAAAAGCTAAACATTTGATCAAACAAATGAGCACAGTAATTAGGACTGTTCAAAGAGATTCATGGTTTATAACAGAAGTAAATAGGATGTGTTACTAAACAGCGAAGCTAATAACAGATAAGTTCTTACAACAAAAACACAGGGCAGCAAGGGAAAGGAAGGGGAGGAAAAAACAAATACCATCATGGAAGCATTAAACAGAGAAAGCTGTAAAACAATTAAGACAAGAAGTGTCACTGTTAGAAGTATAGCAGAGGAAACAGATCAACAAAAATACTCTGAAACATAGACTTAATAAAAACAATGCATATTATCAGAGCAGATCAGGATCTATCATGCACTATCTCAAATAATAAACTATAAATATCAACACAGATAGAAAAAACTTAGAAGATAGGCAGATAAATATAAAGGAAGAGTACAAAACAAGCAAAGAGGGATTGCATAAATATTTGGAAATTGATGAAGGATCAACAATAAAACATGAACAGACGCAAATAAAACTTATGAACATTTTCGAACACTAAAATTAATACTGAAAACAGCACTGACTTCTAGGAACAAAGTCCAAGCTATAAACCAGTTTGCTCTTCCTGTCCTAACTTACAGTTTTGGAGTGATTGACTGGCCTCAAAAAGTGTTGGCTTGGTTGGACAGGAAGACAAGAAGGATGCTTCATGCTTATCAAATGATTTATAAAAATCTATGTATACCAAGACTATATATTTCACGTTCCGAAGGAGGTATGGGCCTCTTCAAAACTAATTACATGTATAGATCTGCAATTGTAAGACTGCATACATATCTGCTGACCTCACAAGACCCAAACATAGTGAAAGTTTTAAAACACGAAGAGAATAAGTCTAAAATGACATCCCTGCTTAGTTTAGCAGAAGCATATCAGTCAGTGTCAAGTGGGAATGGAAATCAAACCAAAATCATATAAAAATCAAGCAGCAATTGAATTTGTAGTAGCAATTGAATGTGCCAAAAACAAAAGAAAGAATATAAGGTGAAGGATAAGATGAGAAGGCAAGAAATGTGAAAAATGTATAAATATAGTTGTAAGTGCAGAAAACTCCTGGAAAAACCTCATGTTGATCAGGATCAAATGCAGGAATCGTTAAGGAGAGGTGAATTTAAACCAAAAGATGAAAGATTAATATTGATGGCCCAAGATAGCAGACTATGTACATGTTGGTTTACAAGGTCCATTGAACATGTGGGAGAAACAGACAAATGTAGGTTTTGTAAAACAGAATTGGAAACAGTTGCACATTTTGTTGCTGGTTGTACTATAGTAATGACAGAAGGGGTGTACACTGAAGGGCATAATAATGTGGCAAGACTGTTGCATTGGGGATTGTGCAAATAATATAATACTGAAGTAGCTAAAAACATTGGAAACTTGAGATGCAAAGCATTACTGAAAATGATGCAGTTTATATCACATGGGATCACCCCATGTTTCTATGACCATGCAGATTCCTATGACTTCTATTGTTAAGGTTTCAAGGTAAGCACCTTTTTGTTTAGGCTTCTGGCACTAAATAATGCCAGGTTGGTATAAACTTTAAGTTAGACTTCCCCCTGTGTATACTAAAAAGAGGCATTCATTTAGTATTGTGTTTTGTTATGACTCATTTCTTCCCACCTTTTATAATAAACTGGATATGGAATCATCAGCAATGTGTTATTTTACAAGGTAGTCAGTCAGGCTGGAGGGGAATACCTAAGGGAATACCACAACGTTCAATATTAGGGCCTATACTGTTTAACATAGTATTCTGTGAAATCCCAACATCTAGTACATTTTGTTTATGCAAATATGCTGATAACTGTAAGACAGGTGCATATATTAATAAGCTTACGGATGTGTATGAAAATAAATGTGTATCTTACAATCTTAGATAGGTTAATAGAGCAGGAATTCAATTCAGTTTTAAGAAAAGTAAAGCAGTTACATTTGTGGACATAATCTGATAACAGTGATGGGAAAAAATGAAATAGTTGATTATGGGAAAGATCTAAGTAACTTAGATGGAACTCGCTTAACATTTAAGCATCATACAAAAGACGTAACATAAAGGGTTTTAAAGCAGAGAGGTCTGATATTAAACACAGAGAAACCAGGAATCCTGCTGCACTTAAACGTAATGTATATCCTTAGACTATTATTAGAGTATACTCTGAATTGCTGCAGACTATCAAAGTCAGATATTGGAAATGCAAAAATCATTCAAATAAGTTTTATAAAAGAAATAAAGGATATGAAACATCAGACAGACTTAAATATCTTGGAGTTTAGACTGTACTATACAGACTTGTTAGGGAAAAACTGCTTTTGGCTTTTATGAAAAAAATATCTGGGGACCTTCCTGTGCAAAGAATCATGATAGGACTATAAAAATGGATAAATTATTTTATGCAAGAATTGGAGAGGTGTGGGAAGCCCTGGTTTGTGAGTAACATGCTTTTCAACAAAAAAGAAAGAGAAATAAACTTTTATTTCACTTCTGCTTAAATATTTTAAGCTGAACTTAGGCTGATCTGTTTGGTGATACTATTTGTACTTTTCTGCTTCTTTTTCCAGGTTTTAGCCAAAAGAAACATTATCTGTGTGCATTTTGTAGTTTGCTCTGGGATTTCAGTCTTATAGCATCATCTGCAGTTATAGGAAGATTGTGTTTATAGGTTCATAGGTAGGTACTAGGCTATCTGCCGGAAAGCATTTATAAGCCTAGCCAGAAAGTGTTGGCTTTTGCCACACCCTTAGATTAGTTCCCTGTGCCTCTGTCCAGCATAGCCATTGAAGTGATCCACAGGGTATACTTTCTGTTTCCCATCCACTCATCAAGGTTTCTCTTGAAGAGGGTTAGCGAGGAGCTCTGCCTAATGTAGACTGGAATCCTGTTCCAGAGCATGGGAAGTCTCTGGAACAGTTTATACATCATACTGCCCTTTTATCTGCATAAGTAGAATTACTTGTAAAAGCTAGCTACTTGTATTCTGAATCTTGTCTGGGGCCTTAATCTTGTAGGTGCATTCACAGTTGTGGTAGAATTGTGAATTACTGCCAGTGTTGAGTCTCATTTAATCACTTCTACTGCATTTTTTCCATAAACAGTGTCACACAGAAAAAAACAATCAGTAAAAACTAAATGAAAACTACTGGAAAATGTCTGCATAGTCTAGTGCCCTAAATGGTAGTAGAATTACATTAGTGAGAGTATTGTGAATTATGCTCCAAAATGGTGATTCCATGTTGTTATAGTTTTTTATATTCCAGTTTTGCTGCAAGGTTCTTATATTCTGCTTATTATTTACCTGCTTAAAGTTGCATTCCAGTGCTTTTCTGTTCCCCTGTTGTTTGTATCTGCCCCAGCCCCCACTAAGACATTAAGCTAAAACATCTGAAATTCTATCCTACCTTCGGTCATTGACCTGTTGTTGCTGCTTGAATTTTTTCTCAAACCTCTCACCCTTGTCCTGTTGTGGTTTTAAAATGATGTGTCTTTGGCCTCTGCCCCTTATGGTAACCTGGTTTCCAAAGCCCCTCTCTCCTCTCTTCCATTGCTATTGTCTATTGTGTAAGCTGATTAATAATCTTTCCATCCTTTGTTTTCCACAGAGACATAACACTGAGTGCCCACCCAGTAAGCCAGTCTTCTTATCAACATATTGTCTCCAGCTCATTTTCTCAGAGCTCCCATCTGCATGGCACCCTTGCCACACTCAGACAGGTCCTGAATTAATCCTACTCCATACTTATATTGGACATCAGTTAACCGTTTTAGAGTGCTGCTTCTTTACTTTTGCTTCATTTGTTGGTTTTACACTTTAAAGCATTTTACATGTTCCTAATACTTGAAACTGTCTTGTCCAGGTAGTTTGCTTAAGTTGTTTTGTGGTAGGATTATACTCTCAAGCACTTGTTTTTACATTAAGAGGACTAATCTAGTGGCAGTAGGTGGTTGCATGGTCTGTCTGAGTTGGAAAAGATAAGTAAGCCAGGAACTTAGTTTGCTGTTGGATTGCACTTGAGAGTCCTTTTTGCTATGCTCTTAAATTAGGAAGTTCCAGATCTTCCAGCCTGTGGCAGAAGGTGATTGCCTGGTCTCTCTGAGTTGGGAAGCACTCCAAGAAAGCTCAAAGCATATTTGTTTAGTGATCAGAGGCCACAGGAGTCATTTTTGAGCTTTTTTCTGTTTCCTATAAATTAGATGTGTTTGTGCAGAGCTGCTTACTACTCAGTGGCAGTTGACAGTGCCCTATATAGAATTAAACATTTAGACAGTAAAATGTACCCATTAAACTATATTAGGACTCTAACCTATAACACAGTGAAATATTGCACAGAGTTAAGCTTAGAACAGCTAGTTCGCACATCGAACAGCACTAATACCATAGCCTAGAACCAATCTAGCATCTTCCCTTAATGCTAGAAACCATCTGAGGAAACCTCTGTAAACCAAGTCCTTAAACCATAATAGACCACCCTAATAAAGGTTCAGGCAACACAGATATGCAACTTCAAAATGTCTCTGTGGCTAGCTTGGTAGATGTGGGCATCTAGAGACAATATAACAATTGTCTCATGCTCTCACACTGCCATTTAATTCTTAAAAAAACTAACACAGTATGCGAGAAATGTGCATACACAACTTCCTTGGAGGCAAAAATCTCACTTACAAATCAGGTTATCAAGAACATACAAACATAGCCAGCCTTAGGCATAGGCCAACTAGGCAGCTGCCTAGGGTGCCACTCTAGTAGATGCACTTTTCCAGTATTTATTTGGTGTAGGTAGACTAGGTTGGGGGGACCGGGTGGTGTGGTGGGGGGTGCCGTGGAGCCCTTTTGCCTAGGGCATCAATTGACCTAAGGCCGCTCCTGCCACACACACACACACACACACACACACACACACACACACACACACACACACACACACACACACACACACACACACACACTACATCCTTCACACATACCGCTCACCCCACACATAGACCATCTTATGCTAAGACATTTAAAACAAACCTTCCCAAACCTCAAAGACCTCCTAAGCCTACAAACAGCAGCACCTATCGTCAGCTATCTCTAAAACAGTTTCACTTTATAATCTTGAAATACTAAAATATAAAATTTTTGTATTTTGAGACTATAAAGTCGAAAGTGTAGTTACATGAAACTGCATAATATTGAATACAGAAATGTCAAAACCACAGTTGTGTTGTTGCATTCGTAATGTGAGGTGCGGTTTGTGGATTTAGCTGGGGATTCAGGTAAGTAGTGTTCTTGTAAGGGTACTAGATAGGGATTTTGGTGTATGTGAGTGTGTGTAGTGGTGAGTTTTATGTGTTTGTGTGTTTGGTGGGACCTCGGAGTTAGTATATATAAGTAGCAGGAGTCACCCCCCCACATGGGTGGTGCAGGGGGGCTTGCCCCCCCTGCTTATAGGTAGGGTAGGTGTGTGTTTGTTATGTTGTGTTTGTTATGCTGTGTTTGTCATGTTGTGATTGTGTGTGTGTTTTTTTTTTGTTGTAGTGTCATTAGGTAGGTGTATGTGTGTTTGTTTGTGTGCTGGTGTGTGTATGTGAATGATCGGGATTTTGAATTTCGAGGGTTGTGGATGTCGTTTTTTTTGGGCTTTCGGCTTTATAGTCTCGAGATACTAAAATTCGTTATTCCCTCTAAAACACACACAGATGCCCCAGTCACCAGACTAGAAAAGGAGAAGATAATAGTCACCTGTTTATCTGATGCCAGGATCTGCTGTATCATGCATGCACTCAGGTCACTGAACCGCAAGTACGAATATGATCCTGTCATAGTTCATGTGGATATAAATGACCTGAGATCTGCTTCATTTTTCTATATAAAGAGAGACATCATGGATCACTTTGAATATGTATCACATACAGATATGCACCTTGCAATGAGCAGCATTCTACCTGGATTGACTTTAACAACTGGCTTAGTTTCTGGTGTCATTCCAGTGGGATTCAATATCTGTCAGCATGGGAGATCATGGTTAACATGTTGCTTTGCCAAGGATGGTCTGCACCTGTCCGTATGTTAGATATTTGCTAAAATTTTATCCATCCCCTTAGAGCTTTTTCTGGCAATGCCAAAATGACAAACCTTCCAACATAACAAAAGAAAAAAAAAATCAAAGCAACATTAAGGTGTTACTGCTCAATGCTAGTAGCCCAACAAGAAACTCCACACCCTACAAGTTATTCTCACACTGGAGAATATAGACATCAGTGCTGTTAAAAAGACTTGGTTTAAAGCCCCAGAAAATTCTCTAGCAGTGCAAGGGTACAGTGCCTTCCACACATTTAGACCAACAGTGGCACAAACAGGGTCTAAAGGTGGACATGTATTGATCTACATTGGCAGAACATACATCTCCAGGTTGGTAAAACAGGGCACTGTCCTGGAGTTTACCCATGTGCAAGTTACCATAGATAAAGTTCCTTACCATAATCCTAGCTGGCTATAGGTTACCATGTATGCCCCAAGAACCTCATAACTTGTCCCTACACATGTTGGAGACACGCACCATCTACTGAATATCTAATTCATGTGAGACTTAAACTACACATCTATAGACTGGGAAACATACACTGCCTCAAACTCATAGGCACAATGTTCCTGTACTTTATTAAAACAAATATCCTAGAGCAGATAGTGAGTGCTCCAAGCAAAGGTTCAAACATATTTGACCTAGTACTCTTCAACATGAGGGGTACTGCACCCCCCCAACACCCTGTGTTATGTCCTTACTGGTGAAATTGGATTACAAAGCTGTCTACTTAGAAATAGTTATTTATGCATTTATTTATTGTCTTTATTTACTGGGAAAGTTCAACTGGGTAATACCCTCTGGGATTACAAAGCTGTCAACTTCAAAATATTTATTTATTTGTGTTTGTTTACTAGGAAAGTCTGACTAGGTAATACCCATTTTTAGTGGAGGTCTGGGGAGAAAAACTCCTTTTGCTTACATTGCATTATACTAAGTTCCAGCTAAACACAGAGTAATTACATTGCTACTACATTTATACACAAACAGTTGTAATATTTATACATTCTAAGATTTTACAGAGGTGGAAGTTGCTAAAGAGAAAGACCATGTGCAGCTTAATGGATTGTACAGGCAGCAATTATGTATAAAAATTGTTTTCTCATTGCAGTGAGAGGTTGAGTGCATTCTGTTTAAAGAGAATATTTGGAGAGTATCGTACAGTGAACACAAAGTCTCAACCTTGAGACGAGCATGTGCAGGACAAGGACTGGTTAAAATGTGGTTTAATTAGTGGTTTAAAAGTATTGAGTTTGTCAGAGGATATTATTTGTGTGGGGATATTATTCCACAGTTTAGCAACATAATAGGAGTAGAGTGAGTCTTCTGAACAGTAATGGGCCCAGCACAGAACCCTGTGGTACGCTACTGGTGACTGGTCTTTTTGCTAGAGGTGATGTCACCCACTTTGTCAGTATGTGTCCTGTCGGTGAGCCAATTGGCTACCCATCTGGTAATGTAGAGGTTAATTCTCAGTTGGGAGAGTTTCTCTATAATACCTGAGTGGCAGATTGTGTGAAATGGCTTGGCTAGGTCCAGATAGGGGAGTATGCACTCTCTTTCCCTCATCCAGGGCCTTGGTGACTTTCTCAAAGAAGAAAATCATGTTTAACAAGCATGATCTACTTTTAACAAGTCTGAACTGGTTTGGGTCCAGAGTTTGGAGATTACCTATGTCCTTGTTAACAAGGTCCGTAATGATTCTTTCCATAGCCTTACAGATGAGGCTACTCAAGCTTATGGGCCTATAATTCCCTGGGTTGGTTGATGGTCCCCCCTTGTGCAGAGGGATTACTGTTGCTATCCTCCATTCCATTGCAACATAGCCAGTTCGCAGGCTGTGGTCAAACAAGGATCCAAATGGGTCTGCTAGGTCAACTTTTGAGTTGTTTAAAAGGCAACCTGGGATATTGTCTGGTCCCATTGATGCTGTGTTTTTGGCTTTAGAGAGCACCAAGATGACATGCTCTCTTGCAATAATAGGCTGAGGAGTAGACAGGGGTCCAGGGAAGTAAATACTGTGGGAAGAAATAGCCAGGAAATTGTTATGGTTATGCTTGTATAGGCCTTAGGGCCAATAGCCTAGTACCAACCTATGAACCTATTGTGGGGAATGGCTGGAGGGGACATGAGGGTGAAGTTTGCTCCAGATTTGTCAGCTAGCAGGTTGGCTATTACCTCCAGGTGAGTATGGGTGCTGCCATCCATAACCAGTTCAATGCATAGCTGGATATGACCTTTTAAATTCTGGACATATTTAAAGAATGCCTTGTGATTATCCTTAGCTAGGGAGGCTATTTTTGCTTCATAATTAGCTTTGGAGGACTTGACAAGATCTCTGATTTGTTTGTTTACGCTAAAGAGGGAACTTTTTTTCTCTGTTGGACCAGTTCCCTCTTGTAATTGGACATTAGTTTCTTTTTCTTGTTGCATAGCCTGTTTACAGTAGGAGTCCACCAGGGTGGCTTATTTTTTCGACAAGACCTGGTTTTAATCTGGTCTGGTACGGCCAATTCTATACAACTGATTAAGTGATTATACAAGGCATTGGTGTACACCTCTGCACAGGAGTCTGTGTTATCTATGTTTGAGGGGGCTTTGAAACTTTTGATACCATCGCTTAGTAAAAGGTAGTTTGTCTTTGAAAAATTCTTAAGTGTTTTTGAGCTTGATGGGGTATATAGTCTTATAATTACATCAAACAAGACTGATTTATAGTACAATCTTACCAGGGAGGACATCACACAAGTGAGGGTGCAATGCTCTCCCATGTTAGTGACTACTATGTCCAGGACATTTGAGCCTCTTATGGGTGTGCTGACTAGCTTTTCCAGAGCTTTTGCACTGACAAAGTCCAAGAACCTCTGAGCCAGCATGTTTGTGATTGTGTATGTTTCCCAGTTGATGGTAGGATAATTAAAATCACCCATGAGTAAGGTGTTGGGCTATATGGCAAATTACTCCAGTAAGTCCAGGTATATGATATGATTTTCCTGTTTTATGGTGGGGGCACTATAGCTAGCTATGATGTGATAGGGGGCTTTGGCCATAGTTAATTGGACATGAAGTATCTCAAGAGAGTCATACTGTTTGACCAGTTTCAAGGTGTACTCATCCTTAATGAAGATGGATACACCTCCACCTTTGGTTCTTTCATGCTCGCTTTGTGGTTTGAACATATGGATGGCATTGCAGCCCTGCATGGCTGGTGTGTTTTCCGCGCCTTTGAACCAAGTCTCGATGACAGCACAGATTGCATCTTCCAAAGTAAGGAGTGCTTCCAGGGAGTGCAGTTTCTTGTTTAGACTCATAGTATTAAGCAGCAGTACCTTGAGTTTATCTAGGGAGGCTTTTGTTATGTTGTGAAGTTGATTATTTTCACACAGCCTAAAAAAGGCACAATAGGGTTGGCTTATGCCTTTGCCAGTATCTGGAAGCCTAGAGGAGACAGGTGCAAAGCAGCATGGGCTATCCGCCATGACTTCCAAGGCTGACAGATAATGGATCCCCTTGGACTGACACCAGAAGCTAAGCCAATTGTTAAAGTCAATCATTTTTGTTTGTATTGTGGCATCATAGATAACATGTTTGTCTAGGTTATGGTGAGTTTTAATAGCATATGTTGGTATGTGGTCAATTCTGCTATATGAGAGGCAGCCTGTTTTTTCAGCTTGTCTGGTTTGTTCATAAGAATCCAGTCTAAAGTTGAGTGTCTCCCTGAAGTTGTATTGATTCTAATAGGTGTGGTTACTAATTGTCTGAATTTGAACGAGTTTATGGATTCAGTGGGAGTAGGAGAATTTATGAGTTGCCAGTCTATATTTAATTTTCCACGTATTACAGTTTCATGGTTAGTTGGGATATCCAATAGAGGATGCTTTTGGCAGTATCAATGTTATTCCCTAGTGGTATATAAATTGCTATTAAACATATAGTTTTCTTATTATTGATTTTAGGAGTGTTATTAGAAGTTCAGCATTGTTAAATGTGGGTATTTCCTGTGGAAGTAAGGTGATGGTTAGGGAATTTTTACAGATGATTGCTACACCACCTGTATGCTTGTTTAGTCTGTCGTGCCTGAGTACATTGCATCCTTGGGGGGGGGGGGTAATCTCATATCCTTTATTTTATTTCTCTTTTTAACCAGGTTTTGGTAGCTATGATTGCACCAGGAGTGTCTATGTCATGGATTGTATAGCATATACTTCTTAGGTTCATATTTAGTAAGGTGAGTTTGGATTCTGTTTTTTGCTGAGAAGGAGTAGGTGATTGGTTTTTGGTTTAAAATCAACTTTAAAAAAAAACAACTAAACCTGTAACAATTAGGAACTATTCTATAGCAATCTACATCCTACTGATCGACAATTTGACAAAATTCAATACCCCCCAACCCCGAGATCACAACATATATGTAGAATTATTCACATAGATCTTGTGAAATATGTGAATGGCTGCTGAGAAGCTGCTGGATCTATCAGAAGTCTATAACAAACACCAAAAGCAAACCACACTTGTGGAATTCCTTCCTTAAACAGGGTAGATTACAAAACGAAAAAAGTCATGGTGAAAATTAGAAAGAGACATCCTCATCAAGACAAAAACTCACTGATTAAACTAAACAAGAATCTGAAAGGATTAATTGAGTCCAACAAGGCCAGCTATGAAGTCAGGATTGCCTCACAGGCTAAGGACAACGACAAAGCCTTCTTCAACTATGTCTGAAACTTTAACGGTAACACACATCAGTGTGCTGAATTGGTGATAAATGTCACCACCTCCACTGAGCAGAGAGAGACATAGCAAATCACAAATTCATCTCAGATTCCCCCCCATTCCTCCCATACTACCTCCTGTGAAATCCCTTCTAGCATATTGCCCCCCAACTATCAGCAGGGAGCAGGTCTTGGTGTCATTTGTCAAGGCCATAAACACTGCCTCAATAGGCCCAGACAATATTCTGAGCTGCTTCCTAAATAGCTTAAAAAATGACTTTCAAGACTACTTGAGCCACTTGTCAACTACAGCCATAAAAGTGGTTACATACCAAGTGAATTGAGGACTGTAACAATCATCGCTTTGCACAAGGGTGGTCCATAAACTGACCCTAGAAACTACAGACCCATCAGTCTAACAAGTCTAATATGCAAAGCCATGGAAGGAATTATCATTGGAATGATCAACAAGGATATTGGCAGCCTACAGACACTGGACATATCCTTGTTTGGCGTTGTCAAGGGAAGATCTTGCATACTTAACCTGGCAGACATCTTTAAGAGGGTCACCTGGGCAATGCATGAGGGAAAGATGGTGCATGCCACCTACATTGACCTGGCTAAGGCATTCAATATGATCCTCCACTCAGGTATTGTTAACAGACTCACCAAACTAGGCATAAATCCCTACATAACTCGCTGAATTGGAAGCTAGCTCACAGATAGGACACAAGAAGTCAGGACTGGTGGGACAATCTCCACCAAGAGATCAGTCACAAAAAGAGTACCTCAGGGATCCCTGCTCAGCATCTACTTCTCAGAAGTCAAAGCTAATGTCAACGGCTTCCAGCTCATCAGGTTTGCAGATGACTGCAAATTGGGAGCTATCATAAATTCTTCCTATAACAATAACATCCTGCAAGAGGGCCTAAGACAAAATGATGCGTCCCAAAGCTCCTGTTTAAAACTCAATGCCAAGAACTGCATTGTAGTGTTCTTTGGGAAAACATCCACACAAGCCAATTACCCCATTGATAAAACAACCCTAAGAGTTGACCAAATAGTTAGGGATTTGAAAACAATTATAGGTAGTAACCTGGCCTTTGACCAGCATGTAGCCAAGACAGTAAAAAAGTCATTCTATGTCACCCGACTTGTAAGTAAGGATATGGCATCTATATCATATTATTGTACGATGTAAATAGCGAATGCTATTTCATCGTACTGATAATATCAAAACAACAAAATATCGAGCAAACTGAACAGCAAATTTTTTCCCAGGGAAAAAATTTGCTGCTCCGTAAAAAAGAAAAATAAACTTAAACACAAATTTAAGTGGGGGGCTTCACCTCCACACCCCCCTTACTTAAATATACCAACTCTGAGATTGCACCATAGTGGAGGAAATGGCAAAGTCCTAAAGATGGCCCACCAAATTTTTTCCCTGGGACTTCTCTATTTTGCCATTTCAACAGTATCGAATCGACTAAATTGCATTCGCTATTTAGTCCATTCATTAGCATCATATAGACTCAGGATATGACAACCAGGTCCAAGGAAGATATAGTACCAATTTACGCAGCTCTTATCAGACCAATCATTGAGTACAATGCCCCCTCTGGCATGTACCTGGCCAGGCATTTGCAACAGCTGGAATGCCCACAGAGGTACCTCACCAGGACAATCCAGGATATTAACACACTGTCCTACACAGATTGCTTTAAGGTCCTATCTCTATACTCAGTCTTCTACAGGTTACTGAGAGGTGATCTATGCCTGGGATATAACGTGTGCTCAGATCCAGCCCTGGTGAATCTTTTGCACAACTGCAAAACAGACAGCACTAGAAACACTCAATCCAAGAATTTAAACTTTGCCAGTGACACAAATAGAATATGCTGGTGAGATATGTCACAGAGCATCCCCATACTATATAATAGGCTTCCCATCCATGTGAAGCAGAGCTCATTCCTTAGCCTATTCAAACATAACCTTGATCATTGGATGGAAAATTATAAATTTAACCCTGTCCGAGCCCCCCCCCCCATGTCTCTAATGGACAGAGGAAGACAGTAAGTAAAATATTACATAACTAATATCCCCCTACAAAGTCCTTAGCCACCTCCAAACTAACATACCCTTCCTAATAGGCACCCAAGGTACATGGGAACACAACTGGGTTGGGTCGCACAGCTATGCTTATAAAGGCCCTGGTGTTCATTAGCCTAATATATATACCTATGAACCAAAACGTAACTTATGAAATACAATCCCAGTAAGAATTAAAGAATCATACTCACTAAGCAATTTTAAAGCGTGATTGGATGAGCATATGAGAGATAACAAATGTAAATCTGGGATTCAGGAGATTGTAATAATAAGTGTCTAATGGACCATTATTGTTAAAGTCAATCATTTTTGTTTGTATTGTATGGACCATTAACTATGAAACCTCATTAGTCTTTTAAGCTTCACAGTGTACTGTGATACAATGTAACAAATGCACTGACAATACACTGCAGTTGCATAACATTGTGAGAGAGGTCACACAGTCAAATTGGTGCTCCCCAGCATAATTAAATGCAAATTTATAAGTATAATAAAGGACTTTTTTTGTAACAATTTGGTAAAATAACGTAGAACATATCATGACAAAGTGGTCTGTTCAGCAGACATACAGGATGAGCAGTGCAGAAAGGTAAAGGACTTTGCCATACAAAGCATAGTGTAACAGTATAGTTGCATATACACAGTGTTATAGGTACTACAGTACAACAGTTAGGAGGTGTGGACTGAAAAGCAATCTGTAGCAAGAACACAGGAGCAAAGATACACTGGATAGGGAAATGATAGGATTCCAAAAGGCACTCTCACTTTTAGAGTTGGCAGCACAGAGGGGAGTGCTAGAAGGGAGTTGGCTGTCCCCTGAGATTATGGAATTAGTCTCAGAGTCACATGTTGAGTCATGTTCTGTGATATTTCTCTAGTGCAGCACAGACTTGACCAATGATAATGGTGTGCATAAGGGTTGTTGGTGTGTTTCATTACCTACCCTACTAAATACTTATTTTTGGAAATGGCACATGAGATACATATGGTGTTGAAATGCCACATAAAGGTGCATGCTGGAGGTGCTGTGGGCACAAGATCATGTACTGTATTGTCATCTACTGTCATCTATATAAAAATTGTAATCAGGAGGGACACATTGCACTAAAAGTGTGGCATCCCCTTGGTACAGCCAGATGTTACAGAATAGGTATGGAGTTACACAGCACTCAGCAGCACAAAGAATGAAGTCACTATGATAGACATGCCTTCCAACTGTATATGTGTCCTTTACCCGAATAGACTATATTACAAGAAACATAAATGGCTCTGTGTTTAGTCCTGTGTTCTGATAAATGTATTTGAAAGTGATGTTGATAGAAATGTTGACTGCTTACACTACTATATGTCCTATGTACCATAACACAGTAGAGATAAGCAACGATTAAGTTGTTTCTATGTGACAACTTACACATTCAGTGCCTATTTTAGCAGGTTTTCACAAAGCCTGCAAAACAAACATGGATATCTGCAAATATGCTCTGAGATACTTACATACAGGCACTGACTATAAGCATCTCATAATTTATACACACATATATTTCATTTTGTGATACAGACAATAGACACTGGCTACATGCATCTGGCAATTTCTACTTATGGTGGTGCTGGTGGTGATATATTTATCCAGCATATGCACAAAAATCTCTATGGTATGTTACATCAGGAAATACATACATACTGGCATCCTTTATCTCCCCTCATTCCATAAACCAGCAGCAGATGGGATATTGATACATTATATTGATGTAGCCAACATGAAATAAATCATTTACCATGACTGCTTGCCAAGTAACTTTTGCATGAATACATCTTTCTCTACTAGTCATGACCATTGATGCATTTCTAAAAGGAAAATGGATTATCAGTGCATGGCAAAGTATCAGTACATTTATAAGGGATGTTAGGGGATAAAGACCACATACAGTGATTAGAGATTGCCTTAAAGCCCTTACTTTATACTTGGTCTCTTGCAGGTTACTGAGAGACAATCTATGTCTAGTATACAAGGCATCCTTGGATCCAGCTCTGATGGACCTTTTGTACATCCACAAGATAAACAGTATCAGAACTACTAAATCCAAGGAGTTCAGTTTTGCTTGCAACATAAATAGCACATTTTGGTGAGACATATATGTGACTCAGAGGATTCCAATGGTCCAGAAAATGCTTCCTAACCCTATTTATGTGTAACTTTGACCAATAGATGGGAAATTGGAAATTCACCCCTGGTCTAATCCCCCATTTCTGTGATGCCCATTCTAACATATCAACCCCCCAATAACCTTTAGAAACTTCCTAACTAGCATGCCCCTCCTAATAAATGCTTATGATACATAGGGACACCATTTTGTTGAGTTGCATGGCTAGGCTTATAAAGGCCTTGGTGGTTGTCAGCTTAGTAAAAATCTATGAACCTATGAACCTAAATCAAAACATACCTTCTCATGCCACTCTCCACTGTATTTTCCATATCTCTTAAAATTACTGCATTCCCACAAAGGACTGCTGATTCTCTCTTTTCTCTCATCACATGGCTTATATTACCCATAGCTACCTGCTACATATAAGTCCATATATCTACAAACAGTCATATGTTTTTTTATTTTGCTCTGTGTACTGCATTCTGTGAGGGTACCCAGACTGTCTTCAGTTTAACTTTTTGGCTGCTGCCTAAATGTGCTGTGAAACTACTTCTTGTATACCACTGTGTATTCCTCCAAGCAGCAAACATATATGTATATATAGTTCACTGTGTATCTCAGTCCCACCTACCTTACTATGTACTTAGAGTATTGGTTAACTGACAGATTACAAATGCCATTATTTTAAGCCAATCATGCATCCTCTGAGAATACACTGTCCTCATTTATGTATTATTCAGCATGCCCAGTTTGTCTCAGTATGGGTGTCATTACTACTTATATTACACAATTCATCACTTGCCAAGATTTACACTCATCTTAAACAAAATAAATATAAAGCTAAGTGTGTTGATGCAGTTCTCACTCACTTCATACAGAGAGAGAATAGCAAATATCAGTGACTTCAGTGCCCCACACCTCTTACAGGAGTCTGACAGCATATGGCACAGAATACAGTCACAACCCTTTCCAAACAACACCACTGACTTGAAGAATGGATTAGAGAACTCCCAATGTATCTGACAGAGCTATGTAGGACAAAGCTGATGGTCAAGTATTCCACATTTGAGAATGAAATAAGAAATTCATCTGTTAGCAAGAGTTTACTTTCCAGTTCTCTGACACAAGTTTTCTTGAGAAGCTGAGGAGTTGTGATCCATCTGTATTTGGCATATACCATAATATCCTTTTATTAAAGCATGTAATCACCATTCTGCTTTGCCAGTCCAAGTGCACTGCCCATACTTTCCAAGCAAGAGATGTGTTATCCACACTGCACCAGTCCTGTCCAATGCTTTCAGTACTCCATCTGTTTTTTTCTGGATCTCTTCTAGTGTTGCAGCCTTACCACTGCAGACATCCCTCACCACTGCATTAACAACTACAGAAAATTCATACACTGCACCCCAACAGGAGAGCATGTCCATCAGATTAATAAGTTCCTCACAATGCCTCTTCCACCTCTTAACAGTCTTCTCAATAATTATTAGCACATCCCTAGCTTTGAATAGTGTAGCCTGAGTGGGGTCTGTTCATCCCCTCCTGAGTAGATGAATGGTCTGCCTAAAGTTGTCTGAGGCCTTTGGATAATCTCCATCCTTATCCTCTTTAAACTCCTCCCATTCCCAAGCATTCACTGTGACAAGCAGTCTCTGAGGTCTTCTTGGCCTTACGGTAGCTCTCAGGTGTATCAGGAGACTCCTCTGTGAATAGTGGCTAGGGTACCATCTTCTTTACCTTTTCAGTAGTGTTCAGCTGTAGGTCCTGTGGTTACCACTTTGACAGACATCAACCACCTTCTGGCCACAACTCCTTGCTTTTGCCTCCAGGACTGAAGCCCAGTAGCTGATCACTTTAATAGATTTCATAAAGGTGATCTTAATGGTCTCCAAGTAACAGTCCTAGAACAAATTAAGACAACATTTTTAAGTGGAGATAGTATTAAATATTATCTGAGAAAAAAGGAATCGATTTTTATATTAAAATATAATACACTCCATCCAAGAGGCATGAACAAGGAGTGCAACTGGAAAAGTTTTTTATAAAGTGTTTCTTATGAGAATGTTTTAATTAGTTGATTGTTTAATTGTTTTAACAATTATGTAATTGTTCAAGTGTTCTTGAATAAAAGGAACCTGTTTTAGTAGAGGGGTTACTCTGTAAAGGCTATTTGTTAGCCGAGGCAGTAGGAGAATTGATTTTTTTTGAGTGTGAATAAAAAAGAATAACAGTTTTCAGTTACTTGATTCCTGTTTTTTTGTGTTTGTGGATTATAATTTAGTAAAATTAGTTGAGCAGGGTGAAAGCTTAGTAATGGTGTTTGTAAGGGGGAGATATTAAGCAGGTCAGAATAGAGGACTGCAACACCACCACCACCTTTCCTTGTCTCTCTATCTAATCGAAATATATTGTAACCTGGGGTAATATTTAGTTCCTAGCTATGTGTGGTTTTAACCACATTTCAGTTAATGTTAAAACGTGATGAGAGTGTTGGGCTATCCAGGAGTGTAAGTCTGTGATTTTATTGAGAAGGCTTTGTATGTTAATTTAGAACAAGTCTAGGGTTTTGTAAGTGGTGCAGTGTGAAGTAGGCAAGGGTGTGTTTGGAGGATGTAAGGGTGGATAAAGATGCATGCTGGGGTTGAGTGAAGGGGAAGAGGGTCCAAGGTTGGGGGTGAATGCCAAAAGCTAGGATGACAGTCTTCTTAAAGGATGTAGGATGATGTGAGTGATGTGGTTCCGAATGATTTTTCCCAATCTCGAAATTCCATCTAATGTAAGAAATGTAGAACATCAAAGATGTGGACAATAGGTTTTAAAGCAAAAACAAATTACTCTTTATACAGATAACTCTGAGGGATGTTAGGCAGATAGCTGCATCTCAATCCTTCTGAGAGTGGAACCATTATAGTAATATGATAAGTGATTAATGCACATTCACTATCCCCTAAATACCACTTTATTGTCATTATGATCCATTCTATACCAAGGCGTTCTCTCCCTGTAACTAAATACTGTCTTTCATTCTCTTAGCATTGCTGTGTTTTCCACTTATATACCATTAGTTATACTCAAACCTATTTACAGTCTGACCTATGCCTTCCTCAGTGATATCTAATCTATGCGCAGAAAAACTGATTGAAAAAGTCTAAACCTATTAGTATTTTTTCTCACTACATTATACTTTTTTGTTTCTTAAAGGCTGACTGTGCTTCAGCTATCCACTTAAACTCAAGGGAGCCTTATGCTTGTTTAGGTTTGTTGATAGTAACCAGCTAGGCCATAAAATGCCTTAATGTGTTTCTTAGTGTTTGGGGTAGGGCCGTTTTTTACTAATTCCAATTTCTTTGCTTGGTTTCAATATCCCTTGTCCTATTTCAAAGCCCAAATAAGGGGGAATCTAAAATGGCTTCACCTTTAGGGAGATAGTTTTTCCACTTTTAAGAAAATGTTACCACATCTTTCCAGTTAGCTACAGCATAACTGGTAAGGGTTTTAAGATATTGTCCATCAACCTATGGAATGTTAGAGTTACTCAATGAAGGCCAAAAGACAGGACATCATAATGAAGAAGTCCATCTGTTGCAGAAAATACCATTTTCCTTATCTTCTGGTGCTAATAGAATTTCCAGTAGTCATTGGTTAGATCTAAAATGGACAGAAATCTAGCCTTGTCCAGTTTACCAAGCAGTTCATAGGTTCATAGGTGTGTACTAGGCTAATGGCCTTGAGGCCTTTACAAGCCTAGCCCATAGGATTACTCTGACATCATGCCACACAACCTTAGTTCCCAGTGCCTCTGTTGAGTAGAGTCACCGGAGTGATCCCCAGGGTGAATTTTCTATTTCCCATCCACTCATCAAGATTTCTCTTGAAGAAGGCCAGTGAGGTGCTTTGCTTGACATATCTGGGAAGTCTATTCCATAGCATGGGTAGTCTCTGGGTTATGAACCTGTCCCTCCAGCATGTTCTGTTGATTGTGGTAATGAGGTTGAGTTCTCTGGAGCGTGTGGTGAGGAGGGACTGGGATTTCTTTAGATGTAGCATTTCTAACAGAGCTGGGTCAGACATGGCTTTGTAAGTCAAGCAGAGATCAGCTCTAAGTAGGTGATATGAGACAGAGAATAGTTGGAGTGTTTGTACTCTGTCCATATAGGATAAATGTTTAAGGCCTAGGATCCTCTTTGTGAGGTACTTTTGCGGCCTCTCCAGTTGTTGCAGGTGTTTAGTGAGGTACATGCCAAATGGGGCATTGTACTCAATGATTGGTCTAATTTATTTATTTATTTATTTTATTTTACATTTGTTGACCGGGATAGTCTGACTGGGTACATGTCCATTTTCAGCGGAGTCCAGGGGAGAAAAGCTCCAAGGTAGTCAGAGTCACAAATATGACAATGTAGACATAATTACAGGTAAGTTATTTACAGAGGATACATGAAAAAACATGAGATAGGCAAGTTCACAGGTATAGTTATCCCTGGTTTAAGTCAGGGAATACATTTACAGTAGGCAGAAAATAATATATTATAAACATTTATGAGGCAGGTTAACCAGGCTTGTTACAGTGGCAAAGCCAGTTTAGTGCCAAATGTTGTCTGAGTTTAGTTTTAAATTGGCAAAGGGAGAAGAGCGAAGTAATGTCGGCTGGAAGGAGATTCCAAACTCTGCCTACAGAATTTTGCAAAGAGGGCATCCCCAGCTGTATTGTTAATTTTTATTGTCTGAATTAGTAATTTGTTTGAGGATCTAAGCAGTCTCTGATTATTATGAGGGGTAATAATATTCCTTAGGGATGGTGTATTATCTGGATTATAGAGAATTTTTTTAGCTACAGTCAGAAGGTTGTATTGGATTAGACTGGGAAGTTCTAGCCACCCAAGCTGTTTGAGGTTAATGCAGTGGTGTGTCCTAAATGGCAGGCCAGTGGCAAACCTGGCAATGTGATTGTAACAGGATGACAATCTATTTAGGATTGACTTGTTTAGATTAGAGAAAAGGGGAGACATATAGAAGTGTTGAGATTAGGTGGGTGCGGGCTATGGCAATCCTGGCTGGAGGGGTTAGGAAGGCTTTTATTCTATACAGTGATCTTAGTTTTTTATTGATGTTCTTGATTAATTGATTGACATGACAGTCAAATTTTAGGTTATTATCAATAATGACTCCTAGTAGTTTTGTAGAGGGGTCGGGGGAGATAACAGTACCATCCTTCACATTAATGTTGAAGGTAAAAGCAGCAGACCTTTGTAGAGGGAGACAATGACCTCTTTCCTCCTGGATGCAAAACCCTTAGTAATGAGATGTGCCACATAGAAGGACTTTCTGACCACGGTGGCAATGTGGTGGTCAAAAGAGAGGTTGCTGTCAACCTGTGTTCCCAGATATCATATAACACCTACTGTATTCAGTGAACTACCATAAATGTGGTAATTCATGGGAACTGGGGTTTTCTCAAAGGGGATGATGACACATTTTTTGGCATTGAGGTTAAGGCCATGGTTTTGACACCAGTCACTGGTCTCAGTGAGGCTTTTCTGTAGGACGTCAACTAACTGTGGGAGTTAATAATAGCTCCACAACTTGCAATCATCTGCGAACTTTGTTGGCCAGAGTCCCTTCGTGTTGGCCTGGACTTCAGAGAAGTAATACCAAACAGGAGCGGACCTAGGACCGAACCCTGTGGGACTCCACTCATGACTGGTCATCAGTCTGACTTGGAGTCAGCTACTTTCACACTGTGGGTTCTACCTGTGAGCCAGTTTGCAATCCACCTAGTGATATAGGGGTTGATGCCTAGCTTAGTGAGTTGTTCTATGATTCTTGAGTGGGGAATGGTATCAAATGCCTTGGCCAGATCAAGGTAAGCTGTATGAACCACCTTGCCTTCATCCACAGCTCTGGTGACTGACTCAAAGAAGTTGACCAAGTTCAGCAGACATGATCTACCCTTCACAAAACCAAACTGTGTGGGATCCAGAGTTTGAAGATTCTCTATATCTTTGTTTATTAGGTCAATAATGATGCGTTCCATAGCTTTGCATATCAGACACATCAGGCTAATGGGGCAATAGTTCCCAGGGTCTGTAGTCACTCCTCCTTTGTGGAGAAGGAAGACTGTAGCAGTGCTCTATTCGGTAGGGACAAAGCCTGAGGTGAGGCTGTGATTGAACAGGGCATACAGGTGAGGTGCCAGTTCACTCTGTAGTTCATGTAAAACACAGCCAGGGATATTGTCAGGTCCCATAGAAACTGTATTCTTCTCCTTGGACAGTGCTGTTTTAACCTGTGCAGCACTAATACTGGGTGCCTGGCAATCTACTGGTATTGTGCCTGGTCCCTTGGGGGGATAAAGTTGGCACCAAATCTGTTGGCCAGTATATTGGCAATAACTGTTGGCTCGGTATAGGAGGTACCGTTGTGCAGTTACTCAGAGCAAATCTGGGTATTGCCATGAAGATTCTTTACATAACTATAGAAGGCCTTGTGATTGTCTTTACTATCTGCTGCAATTCTGTTTTCATAGCTAGCTTTAGAGGATTTGATGGGGAATCTCAACTTTTTGTTGAGGCTGATAAGGGAGTTTTTCCAGTCATCCAGTTGAGACATGGGATATGAATAAAATTTAGATATGAGGTGTAATTTTCTGAAGTTCTTGCAAAACATTATCTATCCATCATGCTTTGAGACCAGTGAAATGGGGCTATTCTACTCACTTAATGTTTCTTCTATGACCATATTTTTGAGCATTTACTGTATCCCCTTCTTAACTGCATAGCTTTGGGATTTTGGTATTTGTTGCAGTTTCACATTTACTATTTTGCCAGGCATGGTTTCTATGTTGTGATGGAGAAAATTATTCTGTAAGGCAACTCCAAAAATATGTCTTTATTCCCAAGTACGCATTCAGTTTTCTCTTGTTTCTCTGACTTTGATAATGTCTCTTCTAATGTGACTTCAGGACATGCTATGTGGGTCTTAACTTCGTATGAAAACATATATCTACTACAGAAACTTCAGTTTCTCTCCAAGGCTTCAGATTATTTGTGATGTTGTTATGGTGTTCTTCTTCTAGGCTGACTCACCTCATAATTTACTTTACTTATTTGTATCTATAATTTCAAAAGGTCATTGCTACTTAGTAAATAACTTGACTTCAGCAGTGGGTTTTAACATAAGTCGTTTATTCCCTAGTATGTTACTTGTCTGTTTGTTGTGCCTCATGATTTCTCTTCATATGTTTTTTATTAAAATAGGCATTGTAGTTCTTAACCTATCTTCCAGATGTGCAAAATTCTCTACCACACTTATAAAGGGGGTGTTTTCCCTCAACTTCTGTTCTTCTGATACATTCAGCAAGCCTTAGAGCTGTCTGCCATTAGCAGATCAGATTGTGTAAATGTAGTTGAGGTTTAATGTGGCTAAAATCCTAGCTTTTATCTTATCCACTTCTAAATGATCATCCAAAAATGTGGCTATGTACTGACTCCATTCCATGTATCTTAAAAAGTCATAGCAGTTATAGTCTCTCTAGCACTACTTAACTTGTCTTCCCACTGTGTCTTCATGAAATTGACATGGCTCATCTAAACTAGAGATCAGCCAAGTTAGCATTTTTTTCCATCAGTATTTTGACAGAAAGTTGAGGCTGCAACATCCGCTCCTATATGTACAGGTAGAGGCTTTCCTCTTCATCAAGTTCATCCTCTACCAAAGGTAACACAAAAAAAAATAATTTTCCTTATCCAATGGTAGTCATAGTTTCAATTTGGCTACCAGGAGTGAAATGTAGACAGTGAGTTGTATTATTATGCTGTGAATTACTTAGAAGAGGGCCATTTGGAATGAGTAATAATGGATTTTTAATTTTGCCCAAGATTTCTTGTTATGATTGAAGAAGAGCGATTGTCTTTGTCTTCAGTAGTATCATTTTGCTGTCGTACTGTTAAAGTGTATTAGTCATGTTCTAGAACAAGTATAAATAACAAATCTTTGGAGATGAATATAACCAAATTATAATGTTTTTTATGCAAAAATTGTGTTGTTTCTGCATTTTATTTTGTTGGTATGGACAGCACCCTAATTATTTTTCTCAGAGCTGAAAATCCCTGCCATGAGATCATGAAAGACTAAACCCATAACTCCTCAATACCTAATCCACTGTAAAGACTATTTTATCTCAATGTTAAATTCATCACAAGTAGTTCTTACTGGAAGTGCAAGTTGTCAACGAATTCTTGCAGACAGAACACCTCACACGACAACCTAACATACGATGATGTAGTAGACAAACCACAATGCAAATAAGAAGTAACTCAGCTGGTTATTTAAGTTATTTTGGTTACCCACAATGCTTTGCAGGTGCATGTAAATCATTGCATCTACCATGGTGGCATTTAGTGAATGTAATTGTAGAGAAAAACTTAAAACAATCAAACAGCACCCTATAATCAATATTTCTGCTAAAATCACTTGAACTTTATCATGAAGAGTACAACAGGAAATTAAATTAATTGTAAAGCAAAGGCACTTGCAAATATGACCAATGCACTTCTGACTTTTTGCTGTTTTCTTGTTTGTCAACCATTGGTACACTTTTCATATCAATAAATAAATTAATGTCCAGTCTTCTAAAAGCACAAAAGCTTTCATTTTATATCAGTAGTGGTCCAAGGGCATTCTTTGCCAGTTAGTTTTTCATTTTTTATTAAGGAATAAAATGTTTTGACTACCACAAAGGATTTTAGGAAGAAGAATATATTTATTCCATCCCTGGGATTCAAATAGATTTTTGCCACCTGTGCTAATTTGCCAATATCGATTAGACAATTATTACAAGGGAGAGAATGTCCAGTTGAAATACATGCTAAAGTCACACACAGCAGCAACTTATTTAAGCTCCGTACCATGTCTCTCAAACACTGTGCTTTCAACCTTGACTGGGCGAATGCTCCTCCTACCAGTTCATACATTGTAGTAGCATAAACACCCATGCTCACATACACGCTCACACACACACACACACACACACACACACACACACACACACACACACACACACACACACACACGCACACGCACGCATACACACTCGCCCATGGCTCTGCTATAATTACCTGTACTCTTAAGTATGAGCTGTACCTACTCTTATAAGAATTAATAGTTAAGGCCATCAAAAGGCAGCATTCACCTTCTAACTCTGCACAGTCATTCTCTGAATTGCTTTGTTAGCTTAATCTAGAACTTCCACCATTTCTAGGGGCGAACACAAAGATAGTTAACATTCGCCACTCCCAGACTGTTGCACTAGCACGTGGCTTCCCTAGTTCATAGGTTCATAGGTTTATACTAGGTTATCTTCCCTAAGGCATTTATAAGCATAGCCCAAAGTTTTGTGGCCTTTTGTTAAAAAATACTGTGCCCATTAGTTTGTTGTGCCTCTGTCCAGCAGTGACACAGAGATGATTCCCGGGGTAAACCTACGATCTCCCATCCACCGGTCAAGATTTCTCTTGAACAGAGCCAGCGAGGTGCTCTGCCTCACATGTACCGGGATTTTATTCCACAGCATAGGGAGTCTCTGGGTGACAAATCTATCCCTCCAGCATGTCCTATTTATATCCGTGCTAAGGTTTAAGTCACTTGCTCTAGTGGATCTGGTAGATTTGGATTTTTTGAGGTGGAGCATGTCCATTAATTCCGGGTTGGACATGGCCTTGTATGTCAGGCACAGGTCACCTCTGAGCAGACGGTATGCGACTGAATAGAGCTGGAGTTTCTTTAGTCTGGCAGCATATGACAGATTTTGGAGTCCCTTTATCCTTTTGGTGAGGAACTTTTAGGGTCTCTCCAATTGCTGCAGGTGTCAGGTGAGATACATCCCGAATGAGGCATTCTACTCCATCATTGGTCTGATAAGTGAAGAGTACAGGGGAACAATGACCTCACTTGATCGGGATGTGAATCCCTTCATGATCAGGTGGGCAATGTAGAAGGTCTTTCTAACCACTTTAGCAATGTGAGTGTCAAAAGAAAGGCCACTGTCAACCTGGGTCCCCAGGTCCCTGATAACCTCTTCTGTGCTTAGTGGATTGCCACCTATATGGTAGCTTGGGGTTACCTTGTTTTTCCCGAAGGGTATGACTATACATTTTTTGGCATTTAACTTCAGGCCATGGCTCTGGCACCAGCTATCAGTTTCCGTGAGACCCCTCTGAAGGATATCTGTGTCCGATGTACTTTCCACTATGGCCCAGTTTGCAGTCATCTGCAAACTTTGTCAGCCATAGTCCTCCTATGTTTGCCTGTACTTCTGAGAAGTAGATGCCAAACAACAGGGGGCCAAGGACTGAGCCCTGTGGGACACCACTTGTGACCGGCTTGGAGTCTGACATGGTGCCAGCAACTCTAACCCTGTGGGTTCTGTCCTTTAGCCAGTTTGCAACCCATCTTGTGACATATGGGTTTACATTTAAGCTGGTAAGTTTCTCTATAATACCCGAGTGGGGTATTGTGTCAAAGCTTTGCAAGGTCAAGGTAGGCTGTATGGACTGCCTTTCCCTCATCAATGGCCTTGGTGACTGTTTCGAAGAAGTCGAGCAAGTTCAAAAGGCATGATCTGCCCTTGACAAAGCCAAACTGGGTCGGGTCCAATGTCTGCAAGTCCTCTATGTCTTTGTTTATGAGTTCCATTATGATCCTCTCCATAGCTTTGCAGACCAGGCTTGTTAAGCTTATGGGGTGGTAATTACCAGGGTCTGTAGAGGCACCGCCTTTGTGGAGTGGGATCACAGTTGCCGTACGCCACTCCTTGGGCACGTATCCTGTGGTAAGGCTAAGATTAAACAGCTGCCTTATGTGTGGGTTTAGTTCCTCATTGAGTTCATGTAGCACACAGCCGGGGACACCATCCAGTCCCATTGATGCTGTGTTTTTAGCTTTAGAGAGAGCAGCTTTCACCTGCGCATTTGAGATGTCTGGGAGGCTACACTCCGCTGGGATAGTTTTCTCTCCTTTTGGGGGGGAGAGGGGGGTGAAGTTTCCACTGAACCTGTCTGCCAGTATGTTGGCGATGTCTGTGGGTTCAGTGATTTTTGTATCATTTTGGACTAATTCTGAGCATATCTGGGAGTTTCCACCCAGGTTTCTAACATAGCTGAAGAAGGCCTTATGATTGTCTTTTGAATCTATGGCAATTTTTCTCTCAAAGTTGGCCTTGGATGATTTTTATGAGTGCTCGTATTTTTTTACTAATAATGATCAAGGGTGTCTTCTCTTTTATGGATTTTGCTCTATCATGTAACAACTTTCTCCTCTATTTGTAAAGTTTGTTTATGGCTGGGGTCCACCAGACTGGACGTTTGCCCTTGGTGGAAAGAGTCTTGGTTTTATTACGGATTGCCTGATCCATGCAGTCCTGGAGGTGTTCATAGAAGGCATTTGTAAGGGCTTCTGCAGCTTGGGTTGTGGTTTCCACTCGCTCGGGGGCCTTGAAGGATACCACACCAGTCTTGAGTAGTGTGAAGTTTGGATTAGAGAAGTTCTTCACTGTGGTCTTTTTTGTTTGGGGTGGGGGCGGGATGTGGATTTCCAGTGAGATTAGTTTATGATATGATCTCACCAATGAGGGATATACTTCCGGTGTGGAGCATTTTGTCCCCATGTTTGTGATGATGAGATCTAGTATATTTTCTCCTGTTGTGGGAACGGTGACTAGTTGTTCCATGGCATTTGAATTTTTGAACTCCAGGAACCTTTGGGCTAGAAAGTTGTTGCTTGAGTAATGTTAATCAAATAAACAAAGCCAGCAGCTGTTGGTAACTGAATATAAGTTATTTATTTAATCATCACTGAGAGAAAAATCCCTCATATATCTAATACAGACTAATACAGACCGGTTTCGGCTCAACAGAGCCTTCCTCAGTGAAAATGGAAAATATATATATTTTCATGAAGACCCAAACCCAGTATATATATACAACTGGGAGTAAGTTTTGGGCCAATTGCAGTTCTGAGTGGGTTATATATTTGGTGACCTGCACTTGTTTTGCGTTTTATGTAGGTCAGACCTCTAGGGCTTTTCGTCTTAGAATTGGTGAACACATCAGTGACATCAAAAATAAACGTAGTAATAATGCACTATACAAGCACAGTTTAAAACATACTACAGCTAGTTTTATGTTTTGTATTATTGATCATATTAGGGGCAAATGCCAAGATAAACTAAAGTGGCATGATATGCTGACTCTAAAGGAGAGGAAATGGATTATCAGACTTGGGGCTCTGTTTCCACCTGGTCTTAATGACCAATTGTGATTTATTGATCATGTATTGTGATTGGTTCTTGGTTACTCCCAGTTGTATATATATACTGGGTTTGGGTCTTCATGAAAATATATATATTTTCCATTTTCACTGAGGAAGGCTCTGTTGAGCCGAAACCGGTCTGTATTAGTCTGTATTAGATATATGAGGGATTTTTCTCTCAGTGATGATTAAATAAATAACTTATATTCAGTTACCAACAGCTGCTGGCTTTGTTTATTTGATTACCATTTGGATTGTTAGCCGTGCAGCATTTTTCCGTGCAGCTTGAGTAATGTTCCCAGTCTATATTCGGGTTGTTGAAGTCACCCAATATAATGGTGTTTGGAGATACATTTATACCCTCCTGTGTCTTCAGGAAGGCTGTGTGGGGTTCCTGAGTTTGAGAGGGTGGCCTGTAGCATGCTACAAATTGTAGAGCAGTTTTGCCTATGGTTAATTGCACCTGGATGGTTTCCGATGCTTCGTGCGTTGCCACCAACCTGGAGGTGTGGGTATCCTTGATGAATATGGATACGCCCCCTCCTTTTGTGGTGTGGTCTGGGTTTTGGGGCCGGAACGCATGATATGAGGTAAAACCTGATAGTGCCGGGGTGCTCTCAGGAGCCTTGAACCAGGTTTCAGTCACAGCACAGACATCGATGTTCTCCATACTGAGAAGGGCCTTGAGTGCGTGCATTTTGAGATTTAGACTTCTGACATTGAGCAGCATTACCCTTAGTTTCTTCCCATTTTTGTTTTCTAGGGTGGTAGGTTTAGAATTTGAGCCTTGCCTAAAAAAGGCACTATGGGGGTGGCAAGAGCCTTAGTCAATATCCGGAATCCCAGGGGTGACAGATGCAAGCCGTCCCTTGCGAAGCAGCATGGCTTGTCAAGCATGTCATCCCAGGCAGACAGACACTGGATCCCCTTTGAAATACACCAGAAATTAAGCCAATTGTTAAAGCTGATCATCTTGTCTCTATGTTGTGGCATCATTCTTGGTGAAGGAAGGATACTGCTCAGGGTCAGGGTCATACCTGCCAGGGCTACATAATCAGAGAGCTCCTCTATGTCTCTTTTCATGTAGTCCAGGGAGGTACATCTCAGGTCGCTCACACCAACATGGACAATGACTGTGTCATATTTGTATTTGCTGTGGAGTGACCCGAGTGCTTGTGTTATGTGGCGGATTCTAGCGCCCGATAGGCAGCTTACTGTGACCCTCTCCTTGTTCAGCCTGGTGAGTGGGACGTCAGTGTGTCTGACTATGGAGTCACCTATGACAAGTATGTTTGGTGTTGTATTTGGCCTTAAGGGCTGTGACTGCTTTGCACACTGATTTTGTGGTTTATGTGTTGCCTGTGGTGTGTCATGAGGTGGCAGTTGCTTGGGTGTCTGCTTTGGAGGCCTCTGCTGTTTAGGTAAATTTTTGCTCAGAGCCTCCGAGTATGTCTTTGTGTGTTTATGTGTTTATGTGTTTGATTCATTGTTGTGATAGCTTTATGTGAGACTGGTTTTGTGGTGTGTGTAGTTGCCTTCTCCTCCTGTCTGGTCTTGCCAGTCCTGAGTTGAGAGAGCTCAGCCTCCAGTTTGGCCAAATAGCTGCATCTCTCGCAAGTATTTGTGTTATGTGGGAGGAAGAGAGGGTTGTCTGTGTACATGAGGCAATTGTAACATTGCCTCAATATTCCCAGATTCACCAACTGGACAGGAGAGGATGCCAGCATCTGGCCCTTCGACATGCTAGAGAAATTAAGAAGTTAGGGGTGTAACTGAATAAGAGAGGACTTAGTAAGGAAGTGGGTACTCCTGGGGGGGGGTTTCGCTAGTGAGGCCAGTCTTCATGCTATGGCCACTGTCACAAGTAAACTATAGTGGGAGATCAGGCTCTGAATCAGAACTACTTACCGTAATGAGGGAACCTTCTGAGTTAAGGCCTCCACATCATGGTAAGCTTTATGAGTCCTGCCTTATGTCTTGAAAAGAATATAGGATGTAGCTGTTTAGTGCAAAACGTATCTCAAAACATTTATTAAAATCATGGTAAAATAATTACAAGCTGACAGTAGATGGAAATGTATCTGTCTATCAAAGGATGAAAGGGAAGTTATAGGACAAGGGTCACTAATAATATTAGATTTCAGATCAGCTCTGGGATGCTTCTTTTATGTAATCCTAGCAGAAATGAAGAGTGATAAGTCTGTTAACCATTTGTTTCCTATTTAGCTTGGCTAGGCTGTAAAGTGAGAAAAGGAGACTAATGTGTGTCTTGTGTAGTCCTAGTAAGTTTAAATGTAGACCACAAAAAGGGAGAATTTATGTTTATGTAAGAAAGGGTGCATTTCTATCCTTAAGAATTTCTAAGGAGGAGGCATGGGAGGTTCAGAGTCCTCCAAGAAAAAAAATAGTAATTTTATGATCTGATAGTAATTCTACAGTTACCCATGAAGTGTCATTCTCACTAGTATCAGTCTTGTCTTTGGCAGATTTGCTGTTTCTTCTGATATTGCCTTTTCTCTCTGAACAATTGCTGCCTAGGTGTTTAGACAAAATTAACTAGACATGGCAATGAAACTCCTGTAGAATTTGCAGACAGGTAGATAGGACCTTTCTTTCTCATCCTCTGTGATTTTCTCATTCTCTTTTAATTATTTTAAGACTTTTGTTGAACATACTATTGGCAAAAACTCTGGCCCAGTGCAACATGCAAACATTGTCCCTTACCATTATCAGGGGTATACTGTTTTCTGAGCTGTTCATATCTTCAACACAGTACTAGAAGCAGCAGCCATGAAGTGGACATCAGTGACGGCATTGTCGTATTTTATATTGTATGTTTCAGTGCTACCCTTGTCAGCTATGTGTGCTGGTTTACAGATTTCTCCCAGTAAAACATAACAAATGCATTGATGTGGTTCATCTATCTCTTACAAGATTTCCTCCTAGCACTTTTCCGTGTGAGCATAATAGTTTGCTGTCTTAATGCCCGGGTTAACAGGAGAGTGTGATAAAATGTTGCCTTACTACCCAGGTTTACAGATGCTTATTCCTTCTTACCGCCTCTGTCAATGATTCTACTTTCTCTGTCACTGACAAAGAAAGAATCACCAACATTTTAGACCCACCAAGAACAGCCAGGTCAGTCACAGCATGGTCAGCAACACAGATAGCAATAGGACTTTTATACAGATACTTTTACTGCCAATACTGCTCATGTAGTCTGTAATATACGTCTGTTTTTTCAGAGCTAGTGGTTGTGAATTTGGACAGAGAAACAGGTAAATGCTGAAAAGAAGAAATAATATGAGGCATTGCCAGTGGCTGAAGTTTGTCAAACATCTGTAGCTTAGCATATCTTTTCTTGGGGAAGGTAATTTTACAGGAACACCATAAAATGAATGTTTATCAAATTCAGTGCTCACCAAAACGCTGATTCTCTGTAAAAGCCTATTGTGACTGATTCTTTATTCCCAGAACCAGTATACAGACTAACACAGTCTGTCAACCTGTATGGATACGTCAGCAACACGTCATTCATCCTTATCCTTAAGGGCGGGAGGAGATATGGGTATTTTATTTTAAGAAATCATAGTCTCCTATGCTGAAGGCATGGTTGAAGCTGGTGTAACTTGAAGTGTTAACTGTAGAAAGATAAGCACTCATAGGTTTATAGGTTCATAGGTTTATACTAGGCTATCTGCTCTAAGGCATTTATAAGCCTAGCCCAAAGTTATGTGGCTTACGCCACCCCTTATGTTAGAAATAATGTGCCCATTAGTTTGTTGTGCCTCTGGGAAAAACTCCTAGGAAAAAAGTAGCATAATCAGTAATAGTTATAAAAGTAGATTCTGACATCTTCAGAACTAACTCGTAAACAATGGACACCCTTGCACTGATGATCCAAATATTAGATGTTCAATCCTTCTGAGTCACAACCAGCTGACAAACAGGAACCTGCCCATCAATATCCAGTCCTTAAACATCACCAACATAACGTAACAGAATGTTTACACCGGGGATCACACCAACAACACTATTAGATAGGGGCCAAGGGTACTAGCTGCTAGTACAAGGGTCTAGGGAACTACTAAAGGGGCGGTGAATACCGCACAACGTGGCTGGGCTAATACATGTCTTCGGGCAGATAGCCCAGTACCAACCTATGAACCTATGAACCTATAATAGGAATTCATTCTATAAGGGAACAGAATAAACATAAGGAGCCCTTAGAGAAAAAGTGGGATAGAACCAATCTCTACTTTCTCAGTGATTACCTGAAGATAACTGCCCAAGTTAAGAGATTCTATCCTTTCAGTTTGAATGGCTTCAGCACAGTATACCATTTTACCAAGCATGATTATCCATTATTATACAATTCTTCCTCTAAAATGTAAACGCTGATTGGCCAGCCCAACCAGCGTGCCCATTGTAAATCCCTCAATATACTAACGGAAAAAGGTCCGGTCGCCCGGACTTTTTCCGTTAGTATAAAACACTGTCTCGCTATGTTAAAAGAGTTTAACATAGCGACACAGGTTTAAAAAAAGCAACGCATATCTCCGTTGCTTTTTTTAAAGCTGTCTCGCTATGTTAAACTCCTTTGACATAGCGACACAGTGTGTAAAAAGCAACGGAGATCTTGCGATCTCCGTTGCTTTTTTTTTTAAACCTGTCTCGCTATGTTAAATGGGTTTAACATAGAGACAGCTTTAAAATAAGTAACGGAGATCTCCGTTGCTTATTTTAAACCTGTCTCGCTATGTTAAACCCATTTAACATAGAGAAACAGTAAAAAGCAACGGAGATCTTGCGTTCTCCGTTGCTTTTGCCCACAGCTCTGATGTACTGCGTATGCATGCGCAGTACATCAGAACTGCCGCGGAATACCAGACAGCTGCGGAAGGGCAGCAAAGAGGCATTATACAATGCCATTATTTAAGAAAAGTAATTATTTCTTTTCTTAAATAATGTCATTGTATAATAGCAATAACTCACGCCTGGGTGTGGGTAATGCAGGATTTAACCACGGTTGTCTTTGTTTGGTCCCTCGGGCTTCGCCCTCGGGACCAAACCACGCCAACCGTGGTTAAATCCCACATTACCCACACCCAGGCGTGGGTTATTGCTATATTAATTGGAGGACTCAGTCTTAACAGCATTAGCCAGAGGAAAAACACTTTAGCTCAGCAGATCAGGGTTGAGTCCTTGAAGTACACAATGTTGGCCCTTGTGTTAAAAGTGAACTCTCTTTGCCTTCTTTTTTCCTTACCATCTTTCTTGTACACTAAATATTTAGCCTTAATTTGAGTATTTGGAGAAATGGAACAGCAACTAAAAACAGAAAAAGTAGGAGAAGAGCTGGTAACTGTTTAGGTTCCAGAAAACCATGTCAGTTACAGGCTTAGCAAATGATCGTCTTTTGAAAAAAACATAATGCTGACCAGAGTACATGCTAGTAATTTTTTTGTTCCATTGGGACATCATTACTAAAAGTACTAACTCATATGCAGTAATTCACTAGTTTGTATAAAAACAAAAGTATATCCTTTAATGTAGACACACTGGATTATATACACAACAGTACCAACTTCATTAAAGGTTATGAATGCTTCAGCCAGGTTATAATCACTAATAAACAAAACAAGAAAGAAAAAATAAAGCAGGTACTCCTCTGTTTTAACTGATCATATCTTTCCAAGTAGTGCAATATTTTTGATAAACAGTGAAAATTTCTGCATTTTATTTTGTGTGTGAGGTCATTGTTTGCGCTTAAAGTTTATACTTACCTCTGCTTATAAAAATGAAGCTTAGCATGACTAAAAAAGTAGCAAAACACAGCGGATCAAATTCTCATTTTACAAACTGAAGAAAAATTAAGTAAGGGATGCTTCCTCTAATGATCATGACTGAAAACTGCAATCTCATATCTCTGCAGAAAAGAAATCAGGTTGAGTACTGAACTATGTCTCCAGCTAAGTTTCAATCATATTATCGATTCCTAAAGCAACAATCCTTATGTTGAACATTATCTTTTTCTCATATTTAAAATTTCAGTTATTTAGTTTAAATATGAGTATGAGAATTATTTTCTAGCAGCCATTCATGCCTGTGAAGTTTTTCATCATGTTCTGTTTAGAAGCTTGCGTAACACTTCATCTCCAATGACACTGCTCTTGCAAGATGTTGAGGACCTTACATTTTTAATGAAGCTGAACAGTATATAGAGACAACTGTATTCCATTAAACTCTTATTATTTCTTACATTGAACAGCTTTGTATACAACAAGGGTGGAGACCTCCTTATGGACGCTTCGATATTTTGCCGTTGCTACTTCAAGCAAATGGAGAAGGTCCTCACTTGTTTGAGATTCCTGCTGACCTAGTTCTACAAGTTCACCTGCAGCATCCTGTGTAAGTACTCAGATCTAAAATGGACTACAGTAATTTGGGGTCTATCATTTTTTTGTTGCCACTATCGGTTTTATTCAGTTGCAAACAAAACAAAAAGGGTGGTAGCACAAAGCAAAATGTGTGTTTCATCACACATTCAGGACCATCTAGCATTACATGGTGTACGCTCAATAGAGCAACATGGCATCTGTTTTGGCCATAGCAGAGACAGAGCTGTTTTCAGACTTATCAACGCTTGTCACCATCCAGACCAAGGTAAATTAATAGAGGACTTTGCACAGAATTAAGTACTTGTGACTAAGTATAGCTCTCTGTCTTCAGTCAGACTCCATGGAATGGCTTTAGCACTGTCACCAGTCACTTTTATAAGGCACTTATTAATCCCTTCTTCTATTCTTCAACCTGTCATCTTTGTGGAACCTGCTAGGATAATTTCCTTGCACTCTACTGTTCTCATTCATTACTAATCTTATCCACACTGAAGAACAAAGCCAAGTTATGTATAAATGAATTAACTATTACTTAATCAAAGCACTTGAGCATCTCTCCGTAATTATTTTTTCTTTTACAGCAAACCACAAGGATAGCTTCTACATAGGTTAATTTCTATCAGCTACTCTATGAGCAATGTGACAGTGAGTCAACAGATAGCACACTAATCTCTGGTGCTGTAAAGTCAGAAGGCTGAGAGTTATATTCCCACTCAAAGTGATTAGATTAATTTTCAAATTGCTGACGCTGCAGCGTAACATGGGGGGAGGATTGTACTCCTGAGTGTGCCATCCCTAAAGCTTTGTCAAACTTTCTCCTAGTAGTATAACTACAATATCAAGCCTGCCCTAAGAAAAGACCTCTAATCAAGTGGGAGTAACCCAATCAACAAAGATAAATAAAATAAAAGAAAGACATACTCTGTGGTATATATGCTTGTCACAGAAAGAACTCTAAATGAGTCAGCTGTCACTCAGGTGACTTCCACTCTTACTAACACCTCTACAGTGTTAAATATTTTGTATGCTGGTAAGCAGCATATCTTTTTCATTCCTCTTTTTTTGTCAATGCCCATTGTAACTTAACACTGAAAGAGCTACCTGTTCCAACTCAAAACTTGTCTCACCTGCTGCTCAACCATGCCTAGTCAAATGGACTCCTATTTTACAAGCTGAACATTCTCTCCCTATAACAGTTCTTTTCCTCTGCTAATTGCATTGAACTCTAGCTAACTTAACAAAATGTATCCTCTCATTATCTGTCACCCATTATTTAGCCCTTGCTCTACATAATGCTCCCCATAATGAAATGAGTCCAGGATGATCTCCATTGTTTTTATTGGCTTTAAAAAGGTACTCTTCTCAACTTCTTTTCCACACTTGACTTTTTGTTCTCTTCCAAACAGCCAACACCCTTTTGCAGAAACCTTTGGTACTACTTTTTCACAGAACTGCTTCTCTTTTCGCAGCAAGAAATCAACATCTATAGCAAAACACTCTTCCCTTTGGACCCCAGGTTGTGGAAGTAATATTATGCATTGGCAGTGCCAGTCTACTAAAAACATTCACCTCCTTGATGAGAAAACATCTGATGGTCAGGGCTAAATACCTGTTGTGCACTTGTTATTTTAACAGTTAATTTACATAGTAAGGTGGAAAATCTATTCATTCAGTTATATTTTATGTACCCGAATGTTCAGCTCCTTGTGGCTCATTTGCTCCCTGCTAAATGCTTGTCTTGTTTTTTCCTGGTTAGGGGTTGCCACAGCAGCTCAACTGTCCACTTATGATTGGCAGTGAAGTTTTACGGTGTTGAGTTGCCAGCCCAGCACCCAACCTTCCACAAAAGGTGTACACACACACACACACACACACACACACACACACACACACACACACACACACACACACACACACACACACACACACACACACACACACACACACACACACACACACACACAAACTTAGGGCCAATTTAGAGTGTCCAATCCACCTACAGCATGTCTTTGGGATGTGGGAGGTAACCAGAGCACCCGGAGGAAACCCACAAGACCACAGAGACGACATGCAGACTCTGCACAGAAGGCACCCCAGGTGAGGATCAAACTGGAGAACCTGTTGCTGTGAGGTGGCAATGCTAACTGCTGCACCACTGCGGCCACCCACTTGAATACAAAGACTCTGTCTGTAAATATACTTTTTTGTTAGTTTGTGAGATATCAGAGACAGCACATTTATAGTCTGATGATGTGAGGCACAGTCCCCACTTCAAGGGGTTTTAGGGGGGTTTGCCTCATTCAATAACAGCTTTTTTAATCTCACTGCCGAGCACAAGTGGTCATAAGTCAAGTGAACCACAGTGAGTTAATGATACTTGAACAGTTTGTGTTTCAATTTATAAAGTGGATCCAACTTTTTCAAATATTTAAGCCATATATTAGTCTGTATACATTATTAAAGTGCTGTGTTACTTCAGAGTTATTCACGTTATTGTTAAATTGTGATGTACTGCTATTTTTGCTTTATGTATCTTCACAAACAGTGAAAAAGACGGGTCTTTTCTGATAAACCTTCCAAATGAATTATTTATTTTATTCATTTAAAATTGTTGCATGCTTAGGTGTGTTGTCCACGGGTCTTTTAGCCATGACCCAGGCTGAAGACAAAAACCAATGAACATATAAGGGCTGTCCTAGGACCCTTTTAATTCATGACCCAGCCCAAAGTAAAAAACACACAGAACGTGTGAAAGAGCAGAATAAAGTACAATGAAAAGTACAATCAGTAATATGATGAATATGCAAAACTGACGGCAATGAATATAGAAAGGTTGCATGTATTGAAATAAAGCTTTGTATTCTGAAATGGAGAAGAAAACTAATGCTAATGAAGTAATACAAATAGGATAAAATGTATGATTACAAAAAATCAATTATATTGAAAAAATAGCCAGCATTATAGTACACAGTGAAATACCCAGTCAGAGTGGAAATAAGAACATGATCAGTACTACAATCTTTTCTTTATTAAGGAATTAGGTGGCTCAAGGAATGAAGAGAGTAAACAAAAGAACAGTAAGAGGGTCAAGAATAGGTAAGAGAGGGTACTGGCTAGGTTCTAAATAAAATGCAGTAAATAAACAAAAAAAATTAAGAAGAGTAGAGGGTGAAGAAGTTGAAGAGTGGTATAAATGAAGAAATGCTGGGTGAGTAGATGTTTTGGGGAACAGAGAAAGATAGGTAATCCTTGTGGACTGTGTAAGGGAATAGCAATGCCTTGGGAGAAGTGAGAGGTGAAAACAGGGTGACAATGAGAAACTTGAATGAAAGAAGTGAGAATGGTCTATTGGAACTGATGTCAACTTAATTTTAAGGATAATATCACAGGACGTTGCAGTCTGTCTGTTAGGTTAGAGCTGTATTAGGGAAAGTGAAAGGAAGCTGATGGCTATCCAACATCCCTAAAACAGTGGTGCTCTCTATGTTTAACTAGTAGTAATTTAGTTGTTTCCTGAGAGATGTAATATGATTAACGGTCTATGTTAAATCATCAAACGCTTAAAAAAGTGAACAATGATTTATCGAACCCATGTAAGCAAAAGCTTACAATCGCAAATGGGAAAAAAAATCGCTGTTCCACAAAACAAAAAAAAATGTTTAAAACATTACATAAAGTGGGGGGGCTTCACCCCCCACCCCCCTACTTAAATATACCAACTCCGAGATCAACAACTAGCTGCTCCAAAATGACCTGTACCTTACTTTTCAAACCAAGAAAATCCCAGTATTATTTGACCTATTTCTTCACAAAACTGTCCTACCTTACCAGTACCTTAGATGCCCAAGATGCTAATTGAAACTGTACTACCCAGACCATAGTCAAGACTTTAAATGATGAAGGCCAGCTTACACACTCTACAAATGTATTTATTAGGTTGAAAAATAATCAGACTGCAAAGTAAACAGGTGGATGAAAGCACAAAGATGTTGAACACTAGAACATAATTATCAATGTCTATCAGGAGGAATGGGGTTTCAGACTAAATCAGACTCATTAGTTTAAAATCACAAAACTTACAATTTACTGTATTGTATATTTGTGAATTATTATGCACAGAGTTCTTCACTCGTTCTTCCTGTTAAAATAAATACAATTTAATTGCACATACCTAATTAGCAAAGGAAAATATACAAATGCCACCCATAGAATGAAATTCCTTTCACAAAGACAGATGATAAATCACAGGATGGGAACAGATCCAGTTTCAGAGAGGCATGTTCAGGGGATACTTGCATGATAATCATGTGAGACATGTCTGGGTTATACATGCTGAGTAAGGCCAATGGAACCATGTGAAATCAGAGTCAGGATATACTCAGCAGTTTGAAATATACATGGAAGCCATCAGACAAGGACTAAAGACAGTAAAGATATTCCTGATTAGAAGTCTTCATTGCCCTGTTACACTACTGCTGGCAGTCAGCATACACCTTCTCTCAGTTCTCTTTGTGGTCGTGTGTCTATGTATATCTATGTGTGTGTGTGTGGGGGTGGGGGGGCTCACACTTAAGAAAAATCCTGCTATAAGCCTTTCTACCTCTTCTCAAGACAGGATTGCAGGATATGAGCCATTCAGCCCTACCATCCAGACTCACTGTTCCAGATCTGTGATCCTGGATCATATCCCAGTTTCCTGATGGCTAAGTTAGGGGTTAAAAAGCAATGTTCCACGTAGTTAACAAGAAACAAACAAATAAATAAACAAAAATAGTAGCTTATTTTAAGAGTGTGTCTACAGATTACATTTTACACATAGAAACACAGAGTAACTCCAGTGTAGTTCAGATAATTTCTCTTTCTGTTACATTTATTCTTCTTCTTCTGTATAGGAAGATAATGATTTGTTTACTCTGTTATGTTTGCATTAGAGTGCCATTTTAGTTATAAGAAATGGCACGTAGAATACAAAATCCAGCCAACATATCTCTTGGATACTGTTTGTTCAACATGCATTATGCGTGCTAACTGGCCACATTTTTGGGGAGAATGGGTTAAATGGCTGATGCTTCATCACATTTTATCATGTTCAATAAAATCATGACGTCTGCTTACCCATACTGCTGGCATATAATGGTATAATACATTTTCATGTGAGAAAAGCCTTTAAATTCTACTGCCCTCCTTTCTCTACTCTGTATTACAGGTACACATGGTTTGCAGATCTGGGTCTGAAATGGTATGCTCTGCCTGCTGTGGCTAACATGTTACTGGAAATAGGTGGTTTGGAGTTCCCTGCTGCACCATTCAATGGTTGGTACCTGAGTACTGAGATTGGAGTTCGAGACTTCTGTGACCCACAACGGTACAACATCTTACAGGTAACACCTTCAAATAAAGAATCATCCATGTTTTTCTTTGTTGTTTCCTAAATATGAATTATGTTAAGCAACTACTAATACTAAAGCTGTAACATGGCAAGATTCCATCGACATACTCTGATGGAAGAAAGGAGCAACGTTGAGCTTTTCCATACTTCCAACACAAAGCACTGGTAATGAGCTTTTTCATAGCTCTTAGTGTTCCCAGTTGTAGTCTAACATGACTAGTCTTCCCCATGGTACCTGACCTTACTCTCTAACCTTATGTAGGTAGATCGCCCATGGAAAGGAATAACTGATTAGAACATGAAAACATGTGCAATGTGCTGCTTTACCCCTCATTTGCAGAGCTTGCACATCCAAGTTGCTCTCATTTCTTAATGACTTTTTGCTGGACCTTTTGCAATAAAGCTTTAATGTGCTCTTCGATATCATTGACATGTCATCCTTCACTTCTGCTGTTAAGAGCTTACTGCCGAGGCCCTCTAACCTAGAAAAAAACTAGTCTCACTTCACCTCACTCTCCTCTAAAATTCTCCTTCTCAGACAGATAACCTTCTGCTATAACTTCCTAATGCCATTCAGAGGCTCACTTTTTTGTCATGCCTTTCATCTTACATCTTAGAGGTATAAAGATGAAGCCCTTGGTCATGTAGGTCACTTCTTGCATCTTTATTGCTGTTCCTCTGTGTTCTGCAGGAAATTGCTGAGAAAATGGGACTGGATGTCAGAAGGACTTCTTCTCTGTGGAAGGACAAGGCAGCTGTTGAAATTAATGTCGCTGTTCTCCATAGCTTCCAGGTAAGGCTGGAGATCCTTTATTCTTAGCAAGATTCTGTGTAGTATTTAGTTTCTTGAAAGAGTGCAGAGTGTTTGTGTTGTACAAGTTGATTGTCTGGCAGATAGTGCAGGTTACAACAAATCCAATACAAAAGCAAGTATGATGGCGCATTACCTTGGAGTGTTATCACAGAATAAATGGTAATTACATGATTTTAGTTCCCCAAGTATACGAGAGTCCTGGAATGTAACATATAGGAATAGTATATAAAAAAACAACAGGATCCCAACATGCAGTATAGCAGAATTTTATATCCTTTTACCAGGGTGTGTCCTATATCAGGGCAATGTATGAATAGCAAGCAGGATGCTGAGAAAGCCACATTTAACAGAGATCTAAGTGGAGGCAAAAGAAATTGTTGTTTTTGTCATAGAATCACAATGTCTTGAAGGAAATTAGCCATTTTCCCATTTCTTAGATAGCTGGATAGATACCCCTTTGAGGTCATGTTTTCAGTTTTTGCAATACAGTATTAAACTCCACATGTAGGCCTTTCTCCCATTATTGTCTGTGAGAATTTTGGAAGCATGCATTTATGTTGTATTCTTCTACAAAATCATTTCACCTTCAAAAGTCAGAAAAGATACAGTCAGCACACAATCTCTAAAAGTTTTATGTATGTTGGATGCTCAACAGGGAATACCATGTGATAGACAATATGAAATGGAAGTCAACAGACACTTTCCAGACTTCCAAAGTTATGTTATACTGCATTTTCTAAACTTCTACATGAGTAGTACAATAAGTGACAGTGCTATGATTTGAAACCCTCTAAGGTACATTATCACCCTTATGGCTAATGCCTCCCAGTTTAAATTTTTATCATCTAGGATCCAAAAAGACATTTCTAAAAGATGGAAACATTTATAAAAATGCATTAATTAATTAAAAGCATCCAAATATTTTAGTTTTGCTGAGTAGGAAAGTTCATTTAGTACTATGGTCTAGCTTCAAGGAGAAATCCAAGGTAATGTTCATAATGACATGGGGTATTTTGACCACTGCACTAGGGAAAGTTCAGTAACGTTCTTTTTAGTATTTGTCATGGGATCTTTTATATCCAGATGAGCTACGATCAATGCAGGCAGATGCGACCTTGGTTTAATGTCCCATGTCCAGTGTAACACCTCAGGAGTGCAGTACGGTGTCAGTACTCGGAAATAACTTGAAGCACCTGATTGATCTTCCTGGCATGCAAATTAAGCATACTACCTGAAATGGAACTGACACTGTATTCACACTGAGCTTTTGAACTTTGCTGTATACGATACAAAACAAATGTGTATTTTTGTTTCAGTCTGCAAAACAGACATTGCAAAGCAATCTCATTAAGAATGAATAGGACTGGAATTCCCAGATGATACTAGTGTGAATGGTCTGTCTGTCTCACTCTTTCTCATTCGAATTAGCAAAAGTAAGAAAGTGTAGATAATTTACTTGTTTAAAGTGAGATTCCTTAGAAGTCTCAGTAATACTACTGAAGCTATTTTAATAGCATCTGTGGTATTTTTGAACGTGGTCTGGAGGTAATGTTAGAATCTTTTCCCAAGACTCTTGGAAAGAAAGCTGAACCAGTGTGCTGAGAGAATATTTCTATAGCATTTTCCAGACTTAAACTCTTCATTTTAACCCAAAAAAGTAAATCATATTGTTGGATTTAAATTTACTTTTGAGTTTTTCAATATTTTTTGCTTATTTTATCGAACTTTACAACTTTTTCACTGTTTTTACAAAAGTCATTGGGGTTTTCATTTAAACAGCTGTCTGGCCATTCAAAAATCTGTTAGTACTTCCTGCTACTTAATCCAATTGTTTTGTATTCCCTGGGATTCAGTACACTCCATGTAGGCTTCACGTGAAGTCTACATGGAGTTTACATGTGTGCACGGTGATGCGTGGTGAGCAGCAGCACTCATTACATATTCATGCTGCTCACCACGTTTAAATGTAAATAAGTGTGGTTTGTTTCTAGCCAGGAAACTATGTGAAGCAACATAAATAGCAAGCCTTTTTACATTAGAGCACAGTCAGTTAGCATGTTTGAGCGAAATACCACAATGATTACCAGGGCTTTACCTATACAGTTCTTTTAGCTCTCAATCTCTTAGTGCAAGACATCTGGACAAAGCACAACATAACGGGGGGACAATGACCCAGAAATAGGGACAGATTTGACATATTTGCTTTTTAGAAATGGGCTAGAATAACAAGGTTTGGGTTAAAATATATTTTCTGAAGGAGTTGAAGTCTGAAACTCAGATGTATGTAATTATTTAGTGACATAAGTCGTAATATTATCCCAGTGATATGGCAGAAAACCACAAATTTATAAGAAGCAGACCTTAGTTCACCCAACTAGACTTAATAGATACTCCACCTGCTTCCTGCTCTGCTTGAAGCTCACTTCGCTTTACTTCTCTCTCCTTTTCCTCTTTGTATTCTCCTCTATTCCTCGTCTCTTTCCCAACTCCTTACTATGACCCTATTCTAGAATTTCCTTACCATGACCCTATTCTAGAATTTCCGTACTATGACCCTATTCTAGAATTTCCGTACTATGACCCTATTCTAGAATTTCCTTACTAAGACCCTATTCTAGAATTTCCTTACTATGACCCTATTCTAGAATTTCTTTACTAAGACCCTATTCTAGAATTTCCTTACTATGACCCTATTCTAGAATTTCCCTCTTCCTTCTTGCTACTCTCCTTCTATGAAGAAAAAAAAAGATTCAAACCTGAAAATAAGAGATGTGGTATTTTATCTGTATTTTTATCTTATCTAAACTCTAATATATCTGTTACTGAAGTTAAATGCCTTGTAACTGTAATTTGTTTTTAAATTTTGTCTGCTCTTTTGGAGCTTTTCTCCCCGGGCCTCTACTGAAAATGGACATATATCCAGCTAGACTAGCCCGGTCAACAAATGTTAAATAAAAAAAAAAAAAATAAAAAGATCTGAGGCAATATTCTGGGCATACTGCAAAAATCTGGATAGTTGAGAAGTATGATATGTATATGATCCAAACACAGCACAGGACAATGTGTACAGTGCAGAATATTGTAAAATCCCATTCCTGGCATTCTGTACTGATGTTGTGCAAATGAGCTATAAGGGTACATGCACTGCCATGTAAAATAAACACTCAGTGGAAGTATGTGTATTGAATAGGGACATACAGATGAATTGTAGAAATGAACACAGTGAAAGAGGGCAGGTGAAACAGAATACACATGTGTGAAAGGGAGAGCTATGTATGGGGAAAAATGTTGTTTTGTGGGACAGTGCCCATTTTTTTTTTTAATTCAATAAGAGAGGTATGCTGGATAAGGGGCGTAGGTATGTCTGGGTCAGTAAGTTGGGTAGGTGAGGAAGCAAACACAAACAAACAAGACAAGAGACAGAGATGGTGAGGAACATCAAAAGTTGGGGGACACCATGATTGGGGTGAGAGAGGGTCAACACAGGCTCATGCTCATCAAACTTGGAGACAGTGATAATCGAGTACTCACCCACTGGATTGTCATCACTGTCCCTTTACTCCGCTGGTTGCCAGAGTGCTTGACATCATTTTCTCCTATGTACCATGAGGGAGAGCAGTCTCTCCATCTGGCATAGGCCTACACTAATGGTGCTCTATATGACCATATGCACCAAAACTGGCATCTCCTGGTGGGTGATGAAATCACCACCTCTGCCACTGCTCTCTGAGGTTACTGCTGCATCAGCTGCCATGGCAGTACTACCTGAAGGCACAGGCAGTGCAGGGTCAGCAGAGGCAGTGCCGCCAGGTTGGGACCCAGATGGCCTAGGCATCTAAGCTGCAGCCAGTGCAGCAGGGGCAGGCCGATCCACTGGGGCTGGCCTACCTTGCTGTGCTCTGTAGCATTTAATGATGTTGCACACATGGATGACATGGAGACATTCTTGTGACACATAATAGAAAATAAAAAATGAGAAATAAGGTTTGAGGTGAGAGGAAAAAAACAGATAAAATTAGTACTATCATATGTGACATACAATGCATTAATACAATTATACAACTATTTATTTGAAATATTACATTTAAGTATATGTACTAACATTTACACACTGTAACTACAGATTGCAGACAGTAATCCTTGAAATGTGTATATATTGTAAATATGTGTGTTCCAGTTATGCAGATTACAGTTAACAGCAAGACATTTGTGCCACTTGTATAGAGTTTAACTTAATGTAAATATTATTAAAGAAATGCAGTATTGTATAGTTGTGATTCATGGTATTTGAACCCACAACCTCTGACTACATTCTAAGATTTGACTCTAAAAGTTGGCTTGTGCTACAGAGTAATGCATGCATATTTGCTTTTACAGTTAAGATATGCATTCTGAATTTGCTACAACTGTATAAAAAAAGAAACAAAAATCTGTTTGACTTTTAAAGCTACAATAATACTTCTCTTGTGCTGCATACATACCATTTGCTTCCCAAAGTCTCACCATTCGAGCAGCATGAGCCTGTCTATTGAACTCAAGTTTGGCATTAGCTGGGGGAAGAACAGAAAAGAACAGGAGAGCATTATGCATATCTATATTTTGCTTTCTAACTATTACAAGTACTCTCTGATCATACCTACACAGCTGTGGAATGTCCACAGTCTCATATTCAATTAACCAATGGTTGAGGGTATCCCTTTTATGGCACTGCAGGTCATTAAAATGATGCCTACACTGCTCTCCAGTGTACGGGTTTCCAGTAGCACTGGATACAGCCTGAACCAAATTATTCCATTCCTCAGACTTGTACTGGGAGCCAGAATAGTCCCACTGCAGAAGCCTTTGGCTGTGGTGCTTTACCAAGAGTCCAGTAAATATTCTGAACTCCAGGACACCCCACCTCTGTGCCCTAAACTGGGCACCTTTCTCCTTGAATGCCAGACATGTCTAACACTTGAACTAGAGCAATGGCAACTGATTGTTTCCTGCTAGTTCCAGTTATTGCATTTACTGGTAGTATGCAAACCCAAGCAATGATGCCAACCGCATTTGCACAATGTTAAATGGAGTACATCAGTGCCAAGCAGGGAGGAAATAAAGACTTGAAACTTGAAGGTTAATCTTACACTTGGCCTTAGTTTTAGGGGTGTCTGCTGATGTAGCTTGGAAATATGTATGGAAAATTGGAAGGTAACTGTTAGGTGAGTTATGTTTGCAGACATGCACTCGGGGCATAAATGTCATTACTTGACACATTTGGTTTTGGCTTTATACACTGCTAAAATTGATTTTTAAAGTGTGGATTTCAAACCTAGGCATAAAAGGCAAAACATTTTTTCCACAGCATTGATTTTCCATCTTTGCCACTGAAGAAGTGCTGCTCAGACATAGTCAGGAATCATTCATAAATACAGGTGACAGTTTGAGGTGTTGCAAATGTATGTGTGCGACCTGATGAGATTCTTGTATATAGATCCAGTTGTGTACATGTGTTATGTAATTGTGAAGGCAATGCAAGTCCAGATAGCAGAATTATACTTACATAACTATAGTAGATAGTGTACCCTCAGTCATACATCTGAAAACACAATAAGGGTGTCTTATCCCTCATACATATGATTCATATCAGTTCCATTATCTAAAGTGTTATAAGTGAGAGTGAATATAATGGGATGTGGAACAACAGTAAAAATATATAGACTATCCTGTATTAGAACCCAGGACTATATGTATATGTTCATTGCTATAAACTGCGCTGTCACAAGAGTAAAAATAGATTTCACACCCTGTACTAGAACCCAGGACTATATGTACTCCAGCCTTACATTTACACCTGCTATCACAGGACTACTTACATGACATTTCCATAATTTCCTAGTTATTCTGAAGTTCTGTGTGTTAAAGCTATGCATGTTTGCATGGTTTCCAACACAATTAATTGAATGCATCCATTTTCAATTACTGGCAGTCTGAGTCCTATCTGCAGGTGTTCAGTGACTACAGGTGTTAGGGAACCTTGCTAACCACCATGCCAATGGAAAGCAAAAATTGCAACAATGTATAATTTTTGACTTTTACACTTTTAGAAACATCCTGTCTGCAGGTGTTCTGTCTGCTTCCTGGGTGAGCCACTAATCTGGTTTGTGCACTGCTAAGCTTCACGCAAACGAAATAAGCACAGCCAAACTTGATATTCATTTTCTCTGTTTTCCTTGTTTATGCTAACCCACACACTGGACAAACAGTGACATTTACAAAAAATGGAAAAGTAATTGAAATGAAAAAAGTAATCTATGAAATAAACACTAGAAAATGTTTATTGGTGCACATGAAATATTTTTACACTGATCTGGATTTGAATTATCACTCCAATTAACCTCAGAACACAGTAAGGGTGCCTTATCCCTCATTTCCACACAAACAGCTTCGCAACAGGGATCTGAAATCATTCTGCATACAACAAACTTCAACATCATCCACAGTACTAAGAAAACACATAACAGTTATTCGTACACATATTAAGTTGAGATGTAGTGCACTGACTGATCACACAATTATGAGTATTGCTTGCAAAAATGCAGCTCTATCTTACCTCTGTATGTTTGTTGCTTATTCTTGTCTTATCTGACCAATAATTTGAGACACGCAGTCTGTAAAACATTCTATGTCCTTGTCCTTAAAATGTGTGAGGACATTAACTGGCAATAATACACAGTTGTTAGCAAATGAAGGGGAGGTTGGATGTTAATGAACAGAACCTATGAATTGTGTGCTGCTTACTTACATTTCCAATCTTGATAAAATTACTTCTATGCACTTTGTAAGTCTAACCTGGCACACTCACTGGAGGTATGGCAGTCTGCTTTGCTGTTGCATTTTCCTTCTTCCTACCAGTAATCATTCATAGTTGCAATCCATTAGTAACAAACACTGTGGGAGTGCCTGCACTATGTTTATATTTGCTACACAAAGCCAAGCATTTGGGATTCAGCAGTTCTAATGAGTTCACACCTCATTTGCATCTTCACCATGCTAACAGCCCTGATTCTACACCATAAAAAGACAACTGTGTAGCTAGGGAACCTGAAGGTGAGAAGTCTTGTTTATGTGGAGAATACAGAAGAGGTCACTACTTTGCGATATATCTGTCCAGAAGACTACTGAACTGGAGAAGGCATGCCTGCATTTTTCAGCTATGTACTGCACACGCTGAAATGTCATTAAGAAATTTCTGATTCATTTTGGCCCAAACAAGGATACTTTGCTATTGTTACTCTCCCCTATTTATCATTCAACCTTACTTTGTGTATGAAATATGTTGCAACCACTCAATTCCTGTTGTTCATATTTCAATGATCTAGACTGTTTTACATTTCTCCAGTCTATAATACTGAAATATTTACCTTTTCTGTTTTATCTGGGAACAGGTATTTTGTAGTTAAGTGATACTTATGTGTATTATCCTTCTGTTGTGTTTTAGGACACCTAGGACTATGGCACCCAAGCATCTCAATTCCCAAAACGAACCATTCAGTGACCCAGAGAATCAGGTCATTAAAGAAGCTTTTAGGTGACATTGTACCTTTCTGCTTGAGTGGGGACATGGAGATTTGTCAGACAGAATGCAAATTTGGCAGCTGATAATTGCAGATGTGAATGCAGTAGGTGGCCACAGCAGGACATATGATCAGGTGTACCATAGGGCCACTGACATAAAATCATCTGCATGGGGGAGAGCAGCTGTAGTGGCCCATGATCAGATGGGTACTGGGGGTCCTGCTATAGACCCACCTCTAACAGCTAATGAAGAGTTCTTGTCCACTGTCAGGGATCCAGACAGCTCCTAGGAAAGTGCAGAACAGCATGTCCTTGACATTGGTGCTACTGTTTCAGTGACAGCAAGTATGTCTCAGGAGGAGCTTCCAAGTAGGCTTTTGTATCTCAATAATATTTACATCAATACATCAGTTCTGTTTAACAAGAAATTTGTAGGGGGTGGGGGTTGTAGATTGCAGCAGTTAATAACACATGCTGGCTGATTACACATGGGGGGTCTTGAACTTGTCATCCAAGTTCTTGTTGAAAGTATAGCTGATGGACATATAAAGGGCAAAAAGTTTTACCCCCTGTGTTACTTTTAATTGCGATAATGGTGTCCTTACCTTTTGCTTAACCTCTTCCAGGACCATCCAGCATACAGAGCATACTATCATTTAAAAATGGTAAGCGAAACATTTTTATGTCAGTATTGATGAGCAGTTGAAAGAAATATTTAGTGTGTGATGCTGGTGTCAGGACTGTTGTGTGTATTGCTGTACCGTCTGAACTAGTAACACCACTGTTAGTTTGTTAGCATATATTGGACTATAGTAGTGTAGGTATTAATTTTTTCCTGTGTTTGTTGTTTATTATCATAGGTGATCCTAACAGTGGAAGGGTGGGACTTCTACCACCTGACGTTAGAGTATCAGCAGACTCTGATGATTATGGTGGCCAAACAGAGGCACAATCAGGAGGGTGCAGAGTTTGAATCATGCACTGAGGTTGACATACAGCCATCCCCTGTAATTCCATCTGGCACAGCTAGTAGGCCTACACCTACCAATTCCAGTGAGCGCTCAGATATTGGACAGGTGGAAGGTGAGACAATCAATCAGGGAAGTGTGGTTGCTGCAGAATTAGTGCCTAGTGATTCTGGCCCTAGCCAAAGTGTGGCAGAGGTGCCATGCAGGACGGTTGTTAGGGGTGCCCAGAGAAGGCCTGCTGTCCATCCTCCACCTGATCCAGATGTCCCTTCCAGTGCCACTTACTGTATGTTTAAGGCCATCATGGAGGCATATGAATGCTTCTATAAGTCCTCCAGAGAAATGCTTAGGCTTGTAGATGTAGCACAGGCTGACATGCATGACTGCCTCCACCATGCTGCTGATTCAGTGGATTGAATGAATGACAATAGGTGGTGTCTGTGATGGAACATCTGCTAGGAGGGGGATGTCATCCTCGTGGGTGTAGGTGAGCCACATCATCTGCTGTTAGCCAATGTGGCCATGCCCAATCAAGCTCCTATAGTGGTAAGACTTCCACTGCTCTTTCAGTGGTTGAGCTGTCCTCACCTAGATGTGGCAAGCTTTATGAGGACACCCAGAACAGCTCGTCCAGCAGACATTAGTCACATTCAGGTAGCAGCAGTGCATCCGACCATAGTCATGGACATGCCAGTGCAATTCCTGGTTGTCATGTTCAGGTATGATAATGATTAACTGCCACCTCTACCATGCAAGAGTTGCAATCCAAGACATAAAGCTAGCACAGAGCTTGGCTGTGTTCATGCAGACACTCACACACCAATTTCACCTGGAGGACCCATACAGACACACACAGAACAGTTACATGATTCAGCTGTGAAGCTTAAACCCCATTTTGTTTCACTGGCCATTTATTACTTTATCCGAATGTCTGACTGCTTCTCTTTTACAATCACACACATTGACCAACCTTTTGTGTCAGCCTAGACTTCCTGCCCCCCATACAACACCCTGTGCAAGTGAATGATTAGTATATCTGCATTTGTGATGTTGAATCGGTAATTGTACCTTTGACTTATATTGGTCTTAGTAAGTTATATAGTTAATAGCATCAAAGTTTTTTTGCATCAGTATTCTTAATGATCTTGTGAGAGTTGTGAAGTCTGAAACTGAAATGTGTCTCATTACTTTCTAACTTCTTCTTTTAATGATTTTACAGTACAAACGTATAGTGCTAAACTGAAGGCATGCGGTGACCATCAGTACTTTTAAGAGGTATGACTGTGTGAATCTGTGATGCCCGAGGCCTACTAGTTAATAATGGACACATATAAGTCAAACAAGTCTCTGCTGTCACATGTTTAAGTCATTTCTGTACAAATCAACCACCTTTTATTTGCTTACACTACTAAGTAATAACATGCAAGGATATGCCACTCATTTATATTATTAGACAATACACACCAGGTTCAACACTTACCTTGTAAATCCTGCAGCTGCAACAGTTTTATTTCAGGGTTGACTCTGTCTGATGCTAGCAGTACACAGCCAATACATGGGTAGGTAAAGGTTGTCAGAGTTGCTTGGCATTATTGCTACTATATGTATGTACATAGGAGGAAGGGTTTAGCCCCTTAGGTGGAGAGTGAGTGTGCTATGCCTTACCTCTTAGCCAATGTGAGCGCATATTGCACATGCCTATATTTGCCTACACCAAATGCAGCTGCTGGTTCCCCTCTGACTTCTCTCCTATATGTGGCTGTGGTGACCTTGCCATTCATGGTGGGATGTATGCCCCTTCCCCTTGTTGATCCTGCTGAAGCTGTTTTCTTAGGATGATGTTGTGTAGCATGGCACATACAGTGAATATTTCAGTACATGTATGTGGATTGTACCTGCACGGCTCCTCCAGATATATCTAGGCACTGGAACTTCAGCAGCCTAAAAACACATTCTGTTACATTTCTGGTTTGAGTTTGTGCCTCATTATGGCATTCTTCAGCAGGTGTGTGCGCATTTCTGATGGGAGTCATCAGCCACAGTTCCAGTACATAACCTGCATCCCCCAGTAAATGACCCTGAGGGGATATCACCCCTAGTGAACATTTGATACATTTGGGAGGTGTGCCAGATATGCGAGTCGTGGTAACTGCCTGGGTTGCCAGCACACACATTCAAGATGATTCCCATTGCATTACACATGACTTGGCAGTTAATCGCATGAAAAGTCTTTCTATTTATGTAGAGCCTTCCCTGTTCCCTGGCTGGTGCCTTAATTTCTACATGTGTGCAATCTAGCTATAGCACCCAGTACTTCCGGGTGGTGTGCTACAGGATAGAACTCCTGCATATTTCTGGCCCTGTCCTCAGGAGTACAGGGAAAATACATATGGTCACTACCATGTTGGAGCATACCATTCAAGATCTGATGGAGGATCCTGGATGCTGATGCCTGTGACACCCCCAGCATGTCCCTGGTGGTCTCTGAAAGGTACCTGTAGTTCAAATTCTAAGTGCTACACATACCTTTGTGTTCACTAGGATGGGTTCCCCTCACTTTGCCCTGGATCTGAGTTGAGGATGACAGAGGTTGGAGAGTTTCTATAGTGTGTCTGTCTCCACCCTGTAGTGCTCTACAATTTCCACATCATGTAGATTGTAGTAAGTTAATCAGGGTCTGAAAACTCTTCTCTTTCTTGGCCTTGGTCTATTAGAAGCAGCAGCAGCAAAGACTTCAGCCTGTTGCACATACACATGAATTAAAGCAACAGCAGCCCTTAACATTGTTTCTGTGTAGACTCCTTTCCATATCTTCATTTCAATAGGTCTTGGAATTAGCAGGTAAAACCAACACTGAGTCTACACATTTGCTTTATAGCTTGTTAAATAGCTCCTTTATCTTGGATTAATTGATTAGCAGACAATTCAGCTGCTTATGCTGTAATTATCATGGCACTGTTTACCTTGTTTGCACAGCTCTGTGCGGATCTACTCACTGTGTCAGTCGGCTTATTAAATCCAGAACAGTGCAGTACAGTGTGCACATTGTGGATCACCATGCACATGGTGTAAATGGACCATGTAGGCTTTATTGAATCTGGCTGATTGTGATTTTCTACCCTTTTCCCACTTTTTTGACATTTTTTTTATTTCAATTAAAAACACTTATACTGTGCATTCATTAGTCCCCTGGCTACTTGTGTGTGTAATAGATCCTCCGTGTTGTTGCTCTAACCATTTTTCCCTTCAAATTTTATTAGATTGCACCCCCATAAACTCTTGCATTTGCTTGTTATTTTAAAGTACCATTAACGTTTGGTTTTTCAGTCAAGACTGTAAACTTTCAGAGAGCAGTAGTGATTATTCAGTGGCAAGGATTACTATACTGGGAAGTTGGCATAATGGTTAAGGTGTTTGCCTTACAGACATAAGGTGCACATGGGGTAATTGGCTAGGCTTGAAATGGCTCACAAGGGCCGCTAGCGTAGTACTGAACTTTGAACTACTGCTGTTTCTAAATAGTAAGCATTACTGGGTAGAAAGCTATCTGCTTTCTTATTGGTTCTTTTGATTTAGACTCCCAACTTTCCAGTGGTGGGTAGCACTGCACAATGCTTTATTCAACAGATGCAGGCCCTTTTATTTTTAAATTCTGTCTTAGGAACCTTAGTTAACTCTACAGGGGCAATAAGTGCTAATCATGGAAACAAGGGCAAAACATGGCTAGGCTTTTAAGGATCCTAGGGCCATTAGTCTAGTAACTTCCTATGATCCTATGATCCTACCTTTCATTTATAAGTTGTGAAGTGGTACATCATTGCACATTTAAGGCTGATCTTGTCGCCAGTCTAGACAAATAGCTTACCACTAACCTAGTGTTTGTGCTCAAACCAAATCTTGTCTATTGACACTTAAACCCCTTAATCATATATCACAACTTTGAGTTGAAACTCTTCCCTTAGTAGTTGCATAAAGAAGTTATATTTTGTGCTAAGAGGTGGATGTTTTTCCTGTTTAGACAGAATATGTGTCTGAAGCAGGTATGAACCCACCCTTGAGCATTTTACATTCACTGAGAATGATACCACAATGAAAACAAAGGATTATTGACAATAACAATTGACTTTTTTTCTAGTATCATTCAAAGGGGTTCCAATATATACCTTAGCCTGGGAGGAGGTGGTACGCAGTTCTTATTGCTTTGCCGAGGATAGCCTGCCTTCAAGGCTCAAGGCTTTCACATATTGCTAAAGACCTTGTCCACCCCATGGTACATTTTTTTAGGCAATGTCACTTTTCAAAAGCTTCCAGCATAACAAAACAAAACAGAACAGAATTCAGATAACAAAAGTATTAGTGTTCAGTGGTAGGAGCGTTAAGAAAATCTCCACTCCCATCAAGCACTTCTTACCCTTGAATGTAGCAAAATCTGCATTGTCATGCAGACCTGGTTCACAACTATTCAGCACATCCCATCATTGCAAGGTTTCAATACCTACCACTCATTTAGGCACACTGCACTAGGCAAAGGTAATGCTGGTGGTGTCCATATTCATAAAATAAAGTTTTGGTAACCATTTGAAATGTTGGGCCCTGGTACAGTGAGTCCTAAAACACAGAGAGTTAATGTCCAAAAGAATGGACTTTTATGTATTAAGTCTGAGATGGCTATTTCCCAGAATATTCCCTTTTCTTCGAGGTATAGCAATCCATAAGTCTGAGATGGCCATTTCCCAGAATATTCCCTTTTCTCCGAGGTATAGCAATCCCAAAGTTTGTATATATAAGACTGGAATTCATGAGGAGGAACTTGCCCCTTGCCAAAAAAAAATGTTTATAGGAAAAGAGTGATGTTAGAAATTTGTTCTTTTCCTGTAGTTTCAGTCTTTTTATGTCTTGTTGATACTAGGCATTTTGAGTGCCAACATTAGAAAAGAGGGCCCAAAATTTCACCTCCAGACATGTTAGACAGAATAATGACCTGGAACTCATCCATGTCTACTTTTACCATTAGCAAAACCAGTTATCACATCATAGCCAACTATAGGACTCCTTCTATACCCCGTTTCACCTAAACATCCTTCTTTAATAGCATGCAGTCCTTATGCATTCAGCCAAATGCCATTCTCCTAGAGGACTTAAACTAAATCTTCTTCAGTTGAATGACTTATTTTTCCACTAACATGTATGCCCAAAGATTTTTAGACTTCATAAAAACAAATTCATTGACTAGCTAGGCAACATTCCAACTAGAAGAGACAAAATCCTGGACTTGGTTGTTGCCAGTATGGGCCACTCCATTGCCTACCAGTTGCATCATTCTTTCTAGTCAGATATGACCATAAATCAATCACATTTACTATAGGACTAAAACTAGTCTTATCCTCCAATAACGTGGTATTTAGAGATAGATTATGCTAAAAGATAATCAACTAAACCTGAACAATGACCTAGCTGAATTCAACATCCCCTTCTTATCTGATAACCCCTCTACATATCTGAAATCCTTTATCACTGAATTCTCTGCACATGTCATTAGCTCTGTAGATACATCTATCCCCCTCTAAGGTAAATAGAATGCCAAATCTAAAAACAAACCCTTATGGTGGAACCCAAGTATAAATGGGTTCTACAGTAAACAAAAAAGTTAATTGAATGTAAAAATAAATGTATCGCCCTTGATGCCAAAGCACCCTTATTAAACTTAACAGGGAACTCTGGACCTTGATTAAATCAGTCAAGGCTTGATATAAGGTAAAAAGAGCTACCCAGGCAAAAGGCAACCACAAAAGCCTTTTTAAATATATTAGAAACCATAGAATAAATGCTCAAAACTGCTCAGATCTAATAGTAAATGATATCATATGGGCTGCAAGACTTGTCCAAAACACCTACATTTTAATATAGGTTAAGTACTTTTGTCCAATAGATATCATGACTTCATCAGAACTAAAGTACAAAAAAAATAAGCAGTATTTCAAAGTTTTTAAGACATCATGTGATGATTCAACAACAAATCATTAGAAAGATAAATAAGTAAAAAAAAACACATCATGCAAAAATATCAAATATAAACAGGGATCATTGCAGTGTGTGTTTGTCTTCGTGTTTTTTTTTTATATCTGCTTTCAGCAACTTTTTGGTTAAAGGTGATATCATGCAGACAGGCCCTTAGGACATAACCAACCTACTGTCTGATAAAATTCAGCTCTGACTTTATCTCTTCCCTCAAATATTCCCAGATCACACCTCCCCATCTCTCAATAACAAGGCATCAAAACACTATTCAGTGCCAAGAACATTGCTTCTATGGGGCTGGATAACATACAAGAATATTTACTTGCCAGCTTGAAACAGGACCTGTCAGACCCCCCATACAGGATATTTAATATCAGCCTACAAACAAGATTTTTTGCTGGGCAAATGGAGGATAGCAAGAGTCATCCCCATGCATATAGGTCAGGCATCAATGGACTCAAGTAATTTGTAGGTCCATATGCCTAAACAACCTCATCTGTAAGACTATGGAAAGGATCATTATGGAATTAATAAATTAAGCTATGGGCAACCTAGAAACTGTTGACCCAAGCCAGTTAACCTAGTTGACTCCTTCAAGAAGGCTACTGAAGCAATGAATAATCTGTACACAGCACATATCTGGACCTTGAAAGGGCATTCAACACTATCCCACACTCAGGTGTAGTTGATAGATGTACTCATCTAAATGTAAATCCCTACATAACTTATTGGATACAAACTGGCTCACTAATAGAAACCAGGATATTATGGTGGGCTCTTCTAAATGACCTGTCATGAGTGGTGTACCTCTGGTTTCAGTCTTTGGGCATCACCTCTTTGGTATTTACTTATTGGAGATCAAAGTTAATGTTAAGATTTTATAGCTGACCAAGTTCATAGATGACTGTAAACTTGGTGCCATCATAAACTGTCCATAAGACTCCAAAATCCTTCAAGAGCACCTTTCCCAAACAAACAGCTAATATCAAAACTATGGCCTAAAACTACATGCCAAAAATGCATAACAGTATCCTTCAACAAGAATGACATCCCTTGTATATATTACATTGACAACAGACTCCTGAAAATTGATGGGGTCATTATGGACCTGGGAACATCCTTAAACAATGAGCTGTCCTTTAATCACCATATATCTACTATTGTAAGAAAGTAATTTTTCTTTGTGCAGCCTATTAATAAGAATATGGAATCCAAATTAAGGGATGTGATCATTCCACTGTATTCGGTACTCAATAGGCCAATCACTGAGTGTAATGCCTCCTTCGGTACCTACCTGTCCACCACTTGACACAAGTTTATGAACCACAATGCTTTCTCACTAAGAAAATCTACTGCCTAAATCATAAAAGCTACACTGACCATCTCAAAGGCTTGTCCCTCTTCTTGGTATCTTGTAGGCTACTCAGGGGCAATATTTGCCTCACTTACAAAGCCTCATCCGACCCTATCCTTTTAGACCTACTGCACTTCCACAAGTTCTATGGTGGCATAAACACCTACTCAAGGTATCTTACTCTTTACTGCAACATAAATAGAACATGTTAGAAGGAGAAAAATGTAAAGCAGAATACCACTCCTCCGGAATTGTTTTCCTCTCTACATAAAGCAAAGTATGTCTCTTACTCTATTCATATGTCCGCTGGATGAATGAATGGGAAACTGCAAGTATACCACTGGTTTGACACTACCCAGCTCTGGACTATTTGTACTTAAAATACAATGACCGTGGGTTGTTTCATTGTTAAAATGCAAGGGCTATAAACATCTTGGGACTGCATGGCTAGGCCTCCAAGGTTCTTATGGATCAATAGCCTAGTAAGTACTTATAAACACTGAAACTTAGAAATTAGCCAAGTAACTAAGCATCTGAACACACCCTGTTTCCCTCCCTTTTCTTCATACAATACAGACACTAAAGCAAAACTAGTATGTACCACACTGGATAAGGATGTTATTCCCTAGCACATATTATTTGTGAGAAATCTTTATTACAAAATCAGACTCTTACCATTTTAGTTTATATTACTGCACCAGGTGTTTAGATTCATTTTTTCTAATGCTGACATAGTGGTGCAGCAAAACTGGTATAAATGGGTTCTACAATGCTGCATTCTTGAGTATGCCATCATTTAGATAAGATGTTAAAATGTGGTCCCATTTGCCTGAGTTGGTGGCAGTTCATGTGGGTGTAAATGTACTGAAAAGATTATGGGAAGTTCCAAAATGGCCTGGCCTAATTTTCCCTAATCACAGCTCAGATCTCTTCTGAAAATAAGTCACTGGCCTAGTGGGAGTAAGTAACCCAGTAACCAAGTGATCTACCATGAGTCTCCTTTGTGTATGTAATTATGAAAAACTATCAGCGCAAGGAGGGAGGTGAGTTTGACATACTGGTTAAGATTGTTACCTCATAAACACAAGGTGCAAGGTTTGATTTTGACATCAGGTTATGGGCTAGGCTTAAGACGGTTAACTTGGTATTCACCTATTAATCTAAATCTGTAGGATTACCTCCTATTTTTGCTACTATTTATTACTAAGCTTGCTCTGTACTTTGTTATCCTACTAGAAAAATCATTGTAAGTTTTTTTCTCTTTTGTCTTTTTCATATTAATTCATGGAGCTTTTCTTTCCAGACCTCTGCTGAAAATGGGTTTGCTTTTACTGATCCAGTCAGACTATTGCAGTAATCAAATGTAAATAAATAAAAAATACATTGATGCATACAACATACTATGAAATATTTTCAAAAAGAAATAAAAAATCTGAGGACAGAGACTCAACATTGGAAGACAACAGTAATGCTTGATTGCCTTGAGTGATAACCCTAAAAATTTAATAGATATAGGCAAGGACGTAATCGCTGACCTAGACTGGTACTGTTAAAGAGGGTACATCGTAGTTAGTGGTCTGGGAACTAAGGGACCTTCCACAGGGTAAATTAAAGGAAATCATAAAAGAAATCTTCACATTAATTACCACTCTATCTAAAGCTATCACATTAAACATTATAGAAAGCATCAACAGGGTATTTTGTTCCACCTTCCCAAAAGGAAACCCACCTCAGATTTTATATATTTAAGCTTCTAGATCTACCAAGTAAAATAAGTTTAAAGGTCAAAGGTGGCTCCAGATATCCAGGTACTCACTCAGAGAAGTATAAAGTTCAAAATGCCCTATCCTTCCAGCATTTCTTGTCATCAGAAGGGTATTCATACAGACCAAATGACTGTTATCAGTTGGCACAAATATGCTGAGAACTTGTTGGTTATGTGTGTGACTTTTACTCTAGCAGTCACATACTGATTTAATTTTATCAGGCACGGTGTGATATTATTGCTCAAGTTCACTTTTTATCAATGGTTCTACAATGCAGGATAATTTATTTTTACCATCTGACATTGTATCAGTGGCTGATTACTTACTGAATTGTTCAATCTAGTTAACAAATATCTGTTATAATGGTTTGAAACTCTGTTTACATGCCTGCTTATAGTACACATTATTTTTACTGCAAAATTACATCTGTTGCATCTATATCTGTTTTAAAGTACTGTGTGTTTGACAATCCAATATTTAGATGTGTGTAAGTATTTGTCTACCAAATTGGACTTATGAAATATTTTACTTCTGAGCCTACCTTTCATTTAGGCATCTGCACTGTCAGACGCATGTTTACTTTTAATAGTTTAAGCTACTAATACTTTGCATGGAAGGCAAAATCAGAATAATCAGGATAGATCAGTAGTAGCTATTCACATTTTCAAATATCTTTCTTCCACTGAGTCAGGGATACAAGAAAATAAATGCTATTTAATATTAAACAAAAAAACATTTTAAGGTGCAGTGGAGACAACAGCTGCAGCAATTACAAGTTTATTATGCTAAGAAAATCATTGTTGTCTCCATTGTGCCTTAAAATATTTTTTTTGTTTTGGGGTTTTGAGTTTACTATTATTACCACAGGTATCGGTTCGTTTTTATTGTTATAGCTGTTTTAACATGCTGATATGTTAATGTTGGAACTTGTCCACAATGGCAGGAAAAGTCACAGGCAGAATCCTAAAGAAGAGTGAATGCATTTCTAGAGAACATCAGTCTTTAGGACAGCAAATGGCATGGGTTCATTGGTACAAGGAGCTGTCAGTCAAACCTGATACAGTTTTATGAGTGAGTTAGATATGAACTTGATAGTGTAATAAAGGTAGATGTAGTCTATAAAGACTCCATTAAGGCCTTTGGCTGTGACACATAAAGGATGATAGGAAAACATGGGGGTTAGATTAGGGCCAAGAATAAGTATCTGAATAGCTGGTTGTGCTGAAAGGTATCATGTCAAACATTAGGAAAGTAACTAGTTAAGAACTGCAGGAGTCATTACTAGTACTTTCATTGCATTTGTCTCAGCTGTATCTGATGAGATATGTAAGAGTGAACTGGATCAGCCTGTTTGTTGATGAAACAAATATTGGTACAGTAATGGAGGATGAAAGAAAGAATCTAGCAAAAGAGTTGGAAAGGCTGAAGAAGTGGGCAGAAAGTTGGCAATTGATGTTCAGTGCAAACAGATACAAAGTACAACCTGGTTTCATGTATCATCTGGGATGAGTGGAATTGATAGAGGCAGGGCAGATCTGGTCCCTCCTCCTCAATTTTAGGTTGAGGACAAAAGACAAAGGGTCTTTTGAATTGAAGGCCAGAAAAAAAAAACTCTTCTGTCTGAAACTGTAGCAAACTACTTGATAAACTATAGCAAGTGGCTTTCTACAATTGTAATGCACCACATGAATTGTTTCATCATTTCAGCCATGATGACATTTCTGAATGCTGGTACCATATTACCTCCCCATTGGTGTCTGCTGATCTTGCTCCCTAACACCTTGTACCCTGGACAACCATCCCTTTCCCTCACTCAAGTTACACCTCTGATTACAGAGTAGTTTTTATCTACTTATAAAGTGACTGCAGTTGTTCACCATTATGTTTTAGATATTCACATTATCTTGTATTTTTATCTCATCCACTCTTGGAACATACAGCTTTACTGACTTTCATCAGAAATCTATGCTCACTTTTTTAGGTAAGAATGAGGCACAGGCATCACAAAAGCTGTTTTCCAGCTTATCTAAGTGACCCAGAAGAGCTTATCATGAATCCTGTTTTAGAATTTCTGTAAAATAGAGTAGGGCTTTATCTCTTAAGTTGATAAAGTTGTTGTTGTTTGTTTTTCTGCTTTTCCCGGTTAGGGGTCGCCACAGCGGAACTCCGGTCCGCTAATGATTGGCAGTTGTTTTTTATGGTGTTGAGTTGCCAGCCTGACGCCCAACCGTCAACGAAGGCACGCCCATCTTAAGTTGATAAAGTAAGATCTAGTAAAGTTTGAATTCTTGGTAGGGCAAACTGACCCCCTAAAATAAAAACAAATGGTGGGGGCTTTTTTCTCCTGAATATCCTGATTGTTTCTAAAAGAAAATACTTAACAAGTGAGCTACTTAAAATGTTTTTGAGAGGTTATATATATTTGATAGTGGCAAATCACATAGAAAAGGACTAATTAAAAATTTGAAAAGGTGGATGATATAGAAAACAGATACAGAAACTGCAGCTTCAATCATTGGAATAAATTACAAGAGTACCAGCACCAGAACAAATAATGTATACTTTGGAAATACTGCTGAAGAGATTTGAAATAAAAGTGCATCCCCAGAGGGGAGTAAAGATATCCAGACAGTGAAAGACATCCCAGAAACGGACTTGCCTGCCTCCACACCAACAAGAGGAAATTTTAAAGAAAGTGAGAAAAGAGAAAACAATTCCCTTTGTGAGAATGTTAATAAAAGTGGTTGAAGATTTTTCCAGCTTTTTATTCCAGAAAAATCTAGCCAAGCTAGAGTTTCCACTGTGTGATTCCTTAAACCTTTTGTATTAGTGACACATGGGATATATGCAAATGACCCTTTAAGGACAGCAGGTGTTTCAGATAATATAGCAGTTCTGAATGTCCATGACATTTTTTTCTTTTTAAGTCTGTTATGGACAAATTCAGGCCACTAAAGCCAAACCCAACTAGCTGTGTTTCTTGCTCACAGCTAGTGAGATTGGCTTTATTGGCCTGAATTTGTCCATTAGGGAATCAGGAAGGTAAGAAAAGGAGACCTCCAGTTCAGAGTGCATACCACACACTGGAGAATGGTGGACTGTTCGTTTGGAGAGGGAGGGATTTGAGAACAGACTAAAGCCAATGAATGGGGTATTACACTCAGAACAGATGCCTTGGAGAAGGGAGTTTTCCTACAGAAACTGAGGGGGCAGCTTTCAAAGGAGAAAGAGTAAGGAAAGGACAACAGTAATCACATGGAATATAGAGGTGGAAGCATCCAATCCAAACAGGGGTAAAATACTGCACTAGGCTGAGGAGAGACAAAGTGCTGTGCTATAAAACAAAGATGAAAGCTGGGAAAGATGAGAAGATTTTGTATCCAAAATATCCAAAAGGGGGATCTGGCAATAAGGCAGGGGGAACAGGGGGATGCAGTGTTATTTCGAAAAAAAAAAGTTGCATATAGTGGCTGAAAAAGTTCCAAACAGTAACAAGGTATGGTGCATTTGTGGCAAGTGAGGCCTAAAGGTAATAGATGAATCACTGGCAATATATATATATGCCCAACAAAGATGAACTTGACGTTTTCAGCAACTTCAGGACATTGTAATGGAAAGGTACAGAAGAAAGGGTGGACAGCACAGAAATGCTGGAGAGGTTCATACCAGCCTGTATAGCTGTGACCATAAATATTAGGGTAGGAAGAGTAGGAGAAGTGGGGATGGGATGGAGGTGGTCAAGATATAAGGGGAAGGAAAAGGAAACAGAAAAGCTGGAAAATATACTTCATAGATAAGTACTAGGCTAACTGCCCTTGCAAGCCAATTATCCCTTGTGGGGCTCAAACCCTGCACCTTGTGGTTGTAAGACAAGCACCTTAACCATTAGGCCACCCTCCCAACCCTGATCTGACATTCAAGGGTAATGAAATGGTGAAAGAAGAGCTGAAAAGTAATAGGTGCGATGGAAAGAGACATTGGTCAAGGGAAAAGTAATGCGAGGGGAGGAATGGAGAAGGAAAATGAAAAACTGGGCAAGCAGATAATTCTGCTGGGAAGAAAGCTGGCAATGTTTCCAACGGAAGAATGACAGAAGAATGAATATAAAGAGGAAAGTAGAATAAGAGAGGCAAGGGACAAAAAGTAGATAGAGATGCAAGGTGAAAGGGGCAGAAGGGAAAATGAGGAAAGAAGCCAGAGAAAATAAGAGAATGTTTTGAGGACTATTAGAAGGACAAGGAGAGGGGGAGCAGGAAAGTGGAGTTGAGAAAATCTGGAGAATGTCTACACACTAGGACAGATGCATAGAGAGATCCTAAATGCAAACTTCCTCAAATAAGAGGTTAAAGATTCTTCTGACAAAAATGAAAGAAAGAAAAGTATGAGAGGAAAATGTATTTCTTCTAGAATTCTACAGGTCAAGTAGAAAAACCACCTGGCAAGAAATGAGTTGAGAATGTAAAACAATACTAGACTTCAGCACAATTTCAAATACTATCAGAAGGACATGGGTAAGCTAATATCAAGGGGAATAGTAAGATCTAGAAGCAAGACATTATTTGGCTGTCTTTCTGATCAATGTAGATATAAAAATACTGGCCAAAATACTGGCTGGAAGGTTACATCATTTTGTATGACAAGTAAGCAGAGGTCCCTTCCACCCAAGGCACATTTAGAAATGTCTTCAAGACAAACTACTTACTATACATTTGCAAGATTCAAATCCTGACCAAAACCAGTTAACTTCACTGAATATGTGGAAATATACAATACCACTCTACACCAGCATATAAACAGCTGCACAGATGCAGCTGTAACCCATAGGAACGAGAGCTAGGCAAACCCAGAAGCAAACCCACATGGTGGAACCATAATATCAACAAACTTTACAATAAAAAGAAAAGAATTTTGACCTAATGTAAAAAAAGCAATTCCCAGCATGTTGTAGCCCTTCTCTATAAAATATACAAACAACTCAGGACCTTGATAAAATCCACCAAAGCCAAGTTTAAGGCTAAAAATAGCTACCCAAGCCAAAGCCAATCACAAGGCCATTTTTAGTTGTGTTTGTAATTTCCAAAGAAAAATGCAACAATGCACTGAGCTGATTGTTAATGATGCTACCTACACTGTGGCTGAAGATACAATGACCTACTGGCCAATAAATATAGCTCTAACTGTCTCTCTCTCTCTCTCCCCCCTATGTTTGTCCATCAAGATATATCTGAAACTGGCTTGCCGCTAGCTATCACACAAGATCAAGTCCTAAAAGTGCTACTGAAAGCTAAAAGTACTGCAGCAGTGTGTCCTGACAATATTTCTGGATACATGTTAAATAACATGAAGCATGATTTAGCCACATCCCTAACAACACTGTTCAGTCTCAACCTCCATGCAGGCTTTGTACCAAATGAATGGAGAACAGCTACAGTCATTCCACTACATAATGGAGTACCTTCCACAGAAACTGGTAATTACAGACCCATAAGTCTGAATAGCCTCATATGAAAAGACTTATTGTAGAACTAATCAATCAGAACATAAAGAACCTTCAAACACTGGACCTGTCTCAGTTTGAATTCATCATCATGTTATGCTTACTCAACATGGTGTACTTTTTTGAGAAGGTCACCAAATCAATGAATGAAGGCAAAATGGTACACAGTACATACCTTGACCTGGCCAAAGCTTTTGCCACAATTATCCACTCAGGCATAGAAGAAAAGAAGAAAAGCTAAATAAACTGGGGGGGGGGGGTGGTTATCAACTGCCAACAGAATCACAGACAGGATGCAGCAAATCAAAATAGGGGAAGTTACCTCCAGAAAGAGACCAGTCACCATTACAGTCCCCCATGTTTCTGTGCTGAAACCTCTCCTGTTTGGCATTTACTTTTCTGAAGTAAAAGCCAACACCAAAGGACTTTGGTTGACTATGTTTCTAGATGACTGCAAGCTAGAACCATTCATTTATTTTTTATTTTATTTTATTTTACATTTATTTACCAGGAATATCCACTGGGCCGAAAATAATCCGTTTTCAGTGGAGGCCTGGGGAGAAAAGCTCCAAAAGACATACAAGTACAAACATTCAGTTAAATTACAAACATTGTGTATGAAAACTAATATTAGCTACAACAAATCAAGTATGCTTACAAATACTTTGAGGAAGTTTAGCCGTCCTAAATATTTCATAATATTGCCTACAGTTAAGAATATAATAAGGGATGGATAACTGTATACAATATAGTAAGCTGAGTGTAGTTAGATAGAGAAGACATGGAAAGGCAGCATAGAGGATAATAAAGTATAGAAGAAAATAAGGAGGAGAATATAAGAGTGATACAAGTGTGAAAGATGGATTAGGGAGATAAGTTAGAGAGGGCAGTTGGGGTGGTCATGTTATATGGGCTATGGAGCAGCAGCATAGCCAATGTGTGGATAAGTGAAGGTGAAGGGCATTTTTGAAGGAATCCCCAAATGACTTAGCCATCCTGCAGGAAGGTTTGTCTCAAATAAATAACTTGTGCCAGCACTACAAACTGAAAATAATGCCAACAATGCATTATTGGCCCTTTGGGAAGTAATCTATACCAGGGAACTACCACATTGGCAATAAGCCTTTAAGAGTTGTTCAAGGTTTGGAAACTTATGTGGATAGTGACCTAACTTTTGGTCTTCTTATGTCCATTGTTGTAAGAATATTGCACAACTTATAAACAAGAGGATTGTGGCTAGATCTATGGATGTCATTGCCACTTTTTACTCAGCCCTCATTAGGTCATTAATTGAGTACAATGCCATCTTTGGAATGCACCTATACAAACTCATGCAACAACTGGAACACCCACAGAGACTTCTTACCAAAAGAATACTAGGCCTAAATAACATGTCCTACATGGACTGAATCATTGCTTGTCACTATTTTCAGTGTCATACAGGCTGCTAAGAAGTGACCTGTGTTTAGCAGACAAGACATCCTCTGACTCAGCATTGATGGATTTACTGCGTGTCAGGAAGTCAAACAGCATCAGAAATACTCAGTATAGGGATCAGAACTTCTTCTGCAACATCAAGAGAACTGTTTGGAGGGACAAGGTATATCTCAAGGAAAATACCCCTTCCCCCCGAACAGATTCCCTGTCCATATAAAACAAAGTTCATCCATGTCCATATTGTTTATCCCAGGACTGTCCCCTGTGCTACTAATGGACAGAGACCACTCCTAAATGCTTTGTCCCATGCATGGTTCCCCTCAAATTATCTATGGTATGACCCCAGTTATTATAATTAAGGATAATGTATAATTATCGACGATGGGATGGGTAAGGCCAATCTATAACCAAATGGGACAGGTTAATTCAAGAACCAAAAGGGAAATTGACTAGGCTTAAAATGGCCCACAAGGGCAGCTAGTCTAGTATTTACCTAAGAACTTATGAACCTGTAATAAGAATAGAAAAAGAGGGCAAAGGAAAATCATCCTTTTTGATCTGAGAAAGGCATTTGGTAGTGTAAGACTGACATTTCTTTGTGAAGTGCTAAAGAGAAGAGAGAGAGATGGAAGAAAAATTCTCAAAATGGATGCAGGTGACATATAACTCAGGGGTGGTGGACGTTGGCACAAAAACAAGACAATTGTGTTCGCTATCATTTGGACTATTAAATATGCAGACAGAAGAATTAGTAATGCAAGCAATAGGCAAGTTGAAGACATGAGGAAGAGAAGAGGGATAGACTCCAAGGTAAATACAGATGACTCTATGTTCTTGATTGTAGATGTATAAGAGGCTCTTGCAGAAATAGGGCAAATCTCTGAAACTTCTTCAGGCATATACTTCAGTAAGAAAAAATAAATAAAACTGTTGGGAGGGAAAGGAAAAACAACAGAATTTCCCATCTACATAGGGTTGCACATAGAGTGTACTATACAAGAAACTGTAGAGAAGAACGCAGAAGAAATCACAAAAAAATACAGTGGTCTAGTGTAGATAGGATGGAGAAGGACTTTCACAATGCTAGAATGGAAAAACGTGGTTAGAATGATTGTATGGAGATGGTATAAAACAAATGAAGATGTTGATCTGCTGAAAGGCAAAAAAAATGAAAGAAGTTGGTATTCAAAATGATCTAGAACAATAATGTAGGATATAGGGAGCATACTTGTGGGACTACTTAACACTGAAGGCCGAACAAAATAGGGTGATGTTGGAGAGAAAAAAAGGACTGGGAGGAGAAAATGGGGTAAAGAAATGGGGAAAAGAAGAAGAGTAGAACATCATGGAAGAAATGAAAAGAAGAGGGAATGCAGAAATCCCAAACAAAATATGAAGACCTGATAGAAAGGGAGGAGAAACAGGAGCTAGAACACTAATAAAGAGCTGAGAATAATAGGAGAAATGTAAAATTGGCACAGGGAAATAAAAAAAAAAAAACAAATATTGATCATAAAGCAGAACATACACAAAATGTGGGACCAGACAGAATGTTACATAAATAGTACCAACAACTTAAACATCTGGGAAAGAAGAGAATGTCAGAAAACAGTCATTGCTGGAAATGCAAAGAGGCAAATATAAAAATGATACATATGTTCTAGGCTTGTCAATGAGAAATGCACCAGAGATATGAAAGGACATATATCAGGAGGAGTAAGAAAACACGTGTGAATTCTGTATGTGAGAGATACAACAGGAGAGCAATCAATGAGGAGAATGAGAACTAAGGGTGGAAAGTTTAATGATATCCAAGAATAAAGCTGGAAAAAGGAAAAAATGGTATCAAAACCGTAACTACATGCAGGCAGAATATGGCAACAAATGGTCAAGATGAAAATGGGAGACAGAGAAGATTGAAAAGATGTGGTACAGTACGATATTTATGTGCACCTAAGTGAACATGATAAGCAGAGAAAAGTACCACACAGTGGGGAAGACAGAGAGTGGCACAGGCTAAGAGCAGAGTGATGATGCAGATAACCACTGGTGAGAAGAAAGGTGCACCATGTTTGAGGACATAGATAAATTATTTTTGGTAAAAGGCAATGTATAAATATAATAAAATAATACTAAAGTACATAAAGAATACTTTCCATAAGAACACTTTAATGTATTTATACTCAATACCATCCTCCAAAAAGGTAAATTTGTTATCTTATTCATTTCTACAGCATTGCTGGTGTTGTTTACTGCTTCACTCCTGCAATACTAGTTGTGTGGGCTGCCTTCACATATTCAAATCTACAGTGCTTGAAAAGATAGACCACTCACAGTACTTCTGTTACAGTGTAACTTAATTGCAGAACTGAATCTCCAGACTCTGGTGTTGTGATAATCATTTCAAACTTGGCAACATAATTTTAATTGAAAAATGAAGGAAAAAAATGTTTTACTTATTCACTGGAAAAGATTTTTTTTTCAAATTTAAATATTTTTTGAATGTGGACTCTAGGGAAATGCTATCCATCATGAGAGCAGTAAGGATGTGACACCTCCTTAATTGGCTGCCAGCATGTGCTAATGTAACTGATGCATGCCTTATAAGTAATAACATTCATTAGTACTGACTGCAACCAGGAGCGGCCTTAGGTCAACTGGTGCCCTAGGCAAAAGGTCTCCACGGCACCCCAACCACACCACCCAGTGCCCCCATCCTGGTCTACCTACACCAAATAAATACTGGAAAAGTGCCCCTGCTACAGCGGCGCCCTAGGCGGCCGCCTAGTTGGCCTATGCCTAAGGCCAGCTATGACTGCAACAAAACTCATCGATGTGATATGCTACTCTACTCTGATAAACATTTGTCATTTGAAAAACTCTGAAATGGCAAATAGTGTTTTTAAGAGGACTAGATTGTCCTGATCTCCTATCCCCCAGCTTGTTCCAACTGAAGATGAATTGCAGAATACCAAGCAAGTTCTGGCAAGAGTTTCAGAATAAGGTGAGTCTAGGTGTCAATCAGTCACCCGAGGTGGTAGGTTTTAGGAAGACAAAGGCACAATCCTGATGCAAAATAAGCAGCTGTTTTGGCCAGATAGACTTCTTTTTAGAAAACTCATTAACATGAAAAAAAACTTCCAGAGCCTTAAAGAGAAACTGGTCACTTAACCCATTGGCTATGTGTAACGACAGGACTGTGATGAAGTGTAGTTTGATTAAAACTAAGGCAAGCCAAGAAGGGACCATTGGAGTATGGAGATAAGGCTTTCAGTGAGAGATTTTAACTAGTTCATGGATACTTACATGGGGGAGGGTATCAATCCATGTACAGAGAGAGAAATGTTAAGTTGTATCTATCTATCTATCTATCTATCTATCTATCTATCTATCTATCTATCTATCTATCTATCTTTCTATCTATATGGGTATAATGTGAAAGAGCTAAGACATATATGAGTGAATGCTTTTTCCTGGTGTAAAATAAGTGATCACTCATATGAGTGAATATTCAGTCAAATGGAGGTTTTGTCAGCAACTTTTTGTATGGGGTTGTGGTGTGGTGAGGTAAGGAAACTGCTGCACAATCTTGGAGTTAGCATATACAATTACCAAGAGGTGTGGGGGTGCATGGATCTTACCCATGTGCAAAAAAGATATATTTTTATTATTGTGAAGACTGGTAGAGATGGGTGAAGGCTGCCAGCATAGCCAAATAGAATTTGATACATAATTATGGCATTTGAAAATATAAATGTAAAATACAGGCTTGTGTCTTAAATGTAATGAAATGCTATTTCAATAATGTAGCAACATTGCCATCTGCTGGAAGTAAAACTAAGCCAAGCATTTCAAATGTTCTTTGAAATTAAAATTATGTTTTGTATGTTCTTTGATCTCCAGAGCTTAGAGCCATTTGGTCTGGGCTATCACATTCTTTCTATTGGTTTAACTTAAGGAATAATTACTAGAGTGTACATGTGAAATGTCTTTTATTGTTGTAGTTTTCTGAGCAGGTGTTAGATTGTTAAATAATGTAGCCTGTTGGCCTGGGAACTCCAGACTAAATGTCAAAATGATGTAATGTGTATACTGGGAAAACCTAAGTGTTAAAATGATGTAATCTGGGAGAGCCCAGCAGAAATGTTTGTTAGCGAGTTTAAAAACTATTGCTCAGAGAGAGACTGTAAGCATTTTTGTCTTGATAGCCAACCTCAGCACTGCCTGTTGTCTTAAGTAAATTATCTTAGAAGTGTGTTTTCTTGCAAAAATAGCTAGGATTATAAAGAGTAGACTAAGTGTTTTTCTATTATGTCAGAACTGTACTATGGAATTATTTTACATTTCTGTGTGATCTCTGAACTCTCGAATAGCACTGTGGTGTAGTAGTATTGTCTTGTGTTTTTAGTATTTATTATAAAATATTTTTAAAACCTTTTACCTGTGGCTGGTTTGTGTAGAGATAAGTTAAGCTCTAGAGTACATTGCATATTTATAGAGTTTATTGTACAAGGCCACTCTAATAAGCCTTGACTGATTAGCTACATTACCAATTGAATAATATTGCACAGTAATAATTGGACACCCTTTTAAGGGCCTTTGGGTAGTTGATAATTATTAGATGGTGATGGCAATAATTGCTACTGTATAGTCTGGGTAAAGGGGTACAGCTGGAGAATCTGTGTCAGTCTTTCCCAGGAGTGTCTGTGAAGTTGTATAAATACTTATCTCAAAGTGTGTGTGCTGTGTGTATCAGCTACTTGGGCAGGGACACAAAGCACTGGTTGGACAGAGAGGGTACTGGAGGTTAGCTTACCAGCTAGGCTGAGATCTGGACCCTACAACTGTGCCAGTGGGGAGTCTTATTGGGGCCTTGGGGAGCAAGGGAGCAACCAGCCCCAGACTGACTATGATCTCTGTGTGCACTTAAGGGAAATTGTACTTTACTGTGTGTATTTGTTATCCTTTTCTCCTATATGAGACACCTTCTCTGGTGTTGGTGATGAGGATTGAGGCTCCTTGATTGCTGGGCTAGGGCACGGGCATCACATGTTGCTTGCAGTGGTGGGATCCACTTCACATTTATGGTGGCAGTGGATATCCATATCACATATTAATTAGTTGGCAAATACTAATTGGCTTGTAGTGGTGTGGGTAGAGTGAATCCTGTAGCTTATGTACAGTGATCTCTGAAGGTGTTTTGTACTCTAAAACAGCCACACAGTGAATACTCAGAGTTCAGATCAAAATTGTTTTATTTCTTTTGTTAGCTTAGTTAGTCAGGGTGAATCTGTAAGAGATGTAATATTCTGTCTCCAATTAAAATGTTGTTAGCATGATTATTAGCTTGGAAAAAAGCTGCAAGAATGATATGAAATATAAAAGGTTGATTTAGGAATAGTATGGAATGCTGAAAAACAAGAAGTAGTAAGTGTGCTGGCATAACTTAATTAGATATTGGCATCCATGTAAAGGAGTATGTTATTGAGAAACAAAGTCTGTAAAAATAACTGCGCAGATGGCAGCTGGAAGGACATCAACGAAGTAAAGAGATGTAACATCAAGAAAGATAAAGTTGGAACATCAAGTTTCAGATAGTGCTGGAACACCATGTTTCAGATAATGCAAGACGGAGTTTCCCTGGGCCACCAAACTTGAAAAAGAATCAAGGACAAATCATAAATTAGAAGAACAAACAAAAGTGTTATACAAAGGAAGATTGAAACACATCTGACTGAGAAAAAATATCAGACTTTTTGGTATAAATATTTAAACAAACTTTGGAATTTGCCATAGAGAGCTGACAGCATCTGTGTTGCATGCTTGTAGACCCGAAAGGAAAATATAATAGTAAATGCATATTAACTGATGCAGTTTGTCTTGGTGTATTTACTGTACTTAGTACAATACAGTAATAAGACTAGTTGGTCACAATAAATAATTAAATATACTTTGGTATGCATGCATGTAAATGTAAGTAACAGCAAGAAACCAACAGAAGGCAGTATATAATTCTTCAATGACGAGCCACATTTGACGGACCGAATGGTTTCTTATTGTGACAACTACAGCTTCTTTTTCAATTTATTCAGTTAGTACATCCAGTTATAGTGCAAACATTTGCCTCCTTCTTATGCACAGTATCCAGTAGCAGAACAGTGCATCTCTACAAGTTCCACAGGTCCTGTACATTCACACAGTTGAATCTGCCAGCTGTGTTTGACTACCTTTTGGGAGAATCAATGAGAGACTTCCTACGTTTTCTCGATAGAAGATTTGGCCACCTTCCACACAGAAACTGGTAATTCTCTTTTTGTTTCTCATTCTACAGCATGGATGCCATAAAGAAAAGAACTGTAAAGTGTACCACTACCTTTCAGGTAGACAGTAATATTAGTCCAGCACATGTATGATCAGGATTTAAAGATGGTATAAACATAACTTTAGCACATGTAGTAATTTATTAGGTAAAGTTCATGTCGATGCTTTATATAAATGCATTACGTTTGACTGGTATCTTATACAGCAACATCATTGGTATAACAGTAAATGTTTATTGTGCAATGATATGAAACTGCTTTGTGCATGCAATGTCACAAAAGTAATGGTAAACAACCAGATGCATTATGTCCTGTCATCACATGTAAAATTTTAATTTCAGAGTTACAATATCCGTCAAGTCAGTTATTTGCAAAATCTTCTGTACATCTTGCTAGACAAAAGTGGCATAAAACCACTGCACATTACAAAACAGATAAAAACAGAGACTAGGTTCATGGTGAACTGACAAAAGATTTAATAAACTTCTAAGACACCGTCAGAGTGAATTTAAAAAATTCAGACAACATATGCAAACACTTTTTCAGAAGTGTATAAAATCTTTAAAGTCAGCAGAACAGAATACTGACAAATATAATCCGGTTAGTAAATATATAGTTAAGCTCACACAGCACAAACTTTCATTCAGTTAAAGCAAGACACTTAAATGGTGATTTTCAAACCATTTCAAATATAACAGCTCTAGGGCATAGAAATCAAATAAAAGTAGTTAAACACAGTAAAGACATGATGTCACAAGACTGACATGCATGTATTTTCTTTTCACCTAAAGTGCAGCAAAAGGCACACAACAGCAAATGTAAATCATGTAAATATATTTGTTTTAAGCAAGTGTTAGTTAAGTCAATGTCTTTTTTGTTTCTTACAATATAGCAGACTCCAGCAAAAACAGTATTCAAAAACAATATTATGCATAGTTAGGCAAGTTAATGTTTATTACAACTGTATTCTAATATCAAGTTGCAAGTATATTAACAAATGACTGAAGGTACGAGTAAGTGCTGAAGGAGTTATGGGTTAAGGGTCTGGAATGCGCAGAAAGAAAAAAAAGTATGTGAGCTCAAATCTTTCCAGGCTGGAATGGGTAGTTACAAGGAATGTTGTATAAGATGAAATGTTACTGGTACTGAAATTTATAAGGTCAAGAAAACAAGACTGGTTGCCAGGCCAAATGGCTTACATTTTTCTATGTTAAGTATTCACATACAGCATTAAGCAAAAAGCACAAAAGTCTGCAAAAATCCTGTTTGGTAATTGTAATAAGATGTCATATTTGTGCATACATGTAATTAATAATCTGTTTGCAAGTAAATACTACACCAAGTACAGTCAGTACATGGGTTATGGTATGCAGTTAAAATAAATTATGCAGGTCACTTTACAAAAAAGGAGGGTACAAATAGCTAGTAGTAACAGTAAACGTCTTTTCAAAATGGGTAAATGCAATTCCTACTACAACTTTGACAGTATAGGTAACAGCAAAAGCTTTATAAAAATATTTTCTGTTTTTAAAAATGGCCAAGAAATGATCAAATCAAAAAAGCAAATGTGTAAGAACAAAGTGTCACAGTCTAGGTAATAGCCAAAGGGCAAGCATACATTCAGTTCTCACAGCATAAAACAAATAAACACTACTGCAATAAAATGATGTATACTACAGGGGGAAAGGCATGATTTCAATTTTACACTAACTGTGTAAACAGTACTGCAAAAGTGACTCAAACAAAGGTGCAAAGTGGTAATACCAAAAATACATTTTAATTTTTCAAGTAATGTAATTAGCAGGCTTCAGTTTAATGCTAAGTTTGGAAACTGGACTGAGTGTACACTACAGCCATGTATGTACAAATGCAAAAACAATCTGTACAAGCAAGAGTATTCTGTACAGTATATAGTAAATGGTTTATCTATGTAAATAGAATAACAAGTCAAAGCTTGACATTTGTGACATGTTTTATTTTCAAAAAACAAGACTGCAATGCCTTTGCAAAAAAATCCTCAAGCATTGTCAATAAATTACTGTACAGAACATCACTGTAAAGAGTCATATTCAGATTACATCAGTTCTAATAGTAATGGTTGTCATCATTGCGTTGACAATATAAAACTGTATTAACTTGCTGTATCAAAAGAAAACTAAAGGTTTTCTTTCTCAGTGTGTTTCTAGTTAATAGCAATATAACTTCACTAAAAAGTATACACTAATATAGACAGTTTTGGATTTAAAATAAAACAGAGGGAATTTATACAGTGATAGGTTTAAAATGTATAAATGCATGTACACATCTATTTGCTAGTTAGATGCATATACACATCTGTTGCTATAATATCTGTAGAAATAATATTGTTAGTTAAATACATGTATTTCTGTTTGCTAGCATACATATATTCTGGTACAGCTTAAGATAAGCTGAGTGTTCAGTGTCTGGAGCATGCCTCAAGGACTATAGATAAAAATGCACCTGCGAGACAAGGCACATAGCATTCAATGCAGACATCTGTACATTCTGAACATCAAAACTGAGGGAATTGCAATATTTCATGAATAAAACTTAGGAAAATGCTACACAAAATAGAACACAAGACAATTTCAGTTGTAAAAAGCATATAGCATGTACCTTTGGGAAGATAACATTTAACACAAATATAACAGCATGGTTAGCTGAACAGGGTCAGCCATACATAAAAGTAGAGAAAGAATCAAAAACTGACATAAACATTTCAATAAACAGCTCTATATCTATTAGATGTTGTACATTACCTCAAACATGTAACAGTTCTGACAAGGAAAGACATCATGCAAAAAATGTCACAGTGTGTAAACAATAACACAAAAATAAGAATAAACTCAACAGGGGAAAAAAGGGTATGATTTCTACCAATACTCTGTTTATTTGTATAAACAACACAGTAATACAAGAAAAGGACCATGGGTTAAAATTCTTACCATTCTGAGTAACAGGCCAATACTTCATACAGATCAAATGGTAAAAATACCATCCACTTGTACTATGATAGGACAACTATACCAAAAAACAGTATTATACTTTAATATTACATTTCCAAGTTTTAAAGATACCAAATGCAGATTTAAAAGAGCTTGGCATAAAAACTAATAAAACAAGATATCTCACAGATTGTACATTTACAGGCATAATGGAATCCTACTATTTAGTAAGTCATTACAAGTATCTTTGATAGACAGATTACAATTTAGTACTAATGTATCTAAATTTGTAAATTGAACAAAATGTTGTGTAAATGGACAATATTGCCTTCAAATTTCAAAATGTTTGTTAAAGTGGCACCACGGTTTGTATGTGTGGTTTCAAATAACCCATTGTTAATAGTAAAAGATAAAAACAGAAGCTGACACTGCCCATAACTGGTGGGACATATTCACAAGATGGTCATCATCTGGGACCAAATTGCTAAATTGGTTAATACATCCTGTGTTAATAGTTTTAGAGGTCATAATAATAATGACAGCGTAAAATTGTTTTATATGCTGCAGGTTACAAAGAGCTGCAATAACTCAACAAGTCATAGTAAATACTATAAATAGCAATGCTGATGAAACAAATGCAGTCTTTTCTTTAACTGAAGTTTAGTCTGTTCCTCAAAATATTCACCAAGGGGAAACTGTAAGAGAAATAGTATTCTGTCTCCAATTAAACTGTTAGCATGATTATTAGCTTGGAAAAAAGCTGCAAGAATGATATGAAATATAAAAGGTTAATTAAGGAATAGTATAAAATGCTGAAAAATAAGAAGTAGTAAATAAGAAGTAGTAAGTGTGCTGGCATAACATAATTAGATATTGGCATCCATGTAAGGGAGTATGTTATTGAGAAACAAAGTCTGTAAAAATAACTGTGCAGATGGCAGTTGGAAGGACATCAATGAAGTAAAAAGATGTAACATCAAGCAAGATAAAGTTGGAACATCAAGTTTCAGATAGTGCTGGACCACCATGTTTCAGATAATGCAAGACTGAGTTTCCCTGGACCACTGAACTTGAAAAAGAATCAAGGACAAATCATAAATTAGAAGAACAAAGAAAAGTGTTACACAAAGGAAGATTGTAATACATCAGACTGAGAAAAATATCAGACTTTTTGGTATAAATATGAGTGTGTATAAACACGTTTTGGGAATTTGCCATAGAGAGCTGACAGCATCTGTGTTGCATGCTTGCAGATCCGAAAGGAAAATGTAATAGTAAATGAGTATTAACTGAAGCAGTTTGTCTCGGTGCATTTATTGTACTTAGTACAATACAGTAATAAGACTAGTTGGTCACACAAAATAGATAAATATACTTTAGTATGCATACATGTAAATGCAAGTAGCAGCAGGAAACCAACAGAAGACATCATATAATTTTTCAAGTAGGAGAGCAAATGAGCTCAAGAATTTTTTGCTCATTGATATAAACATCTAGCACTTTCTTTCAGCCCTGATTCCTTATACATAATAAATGGCATGTATTTTTCTAATCTCAAAAAATTCCTAGATTTCTCCCATTATGACTGGCTTTCATTGGCTGAACAGGTACTACACTTGGCTTTAATGCTGGAAAATCAGAATACTGTGGGTTCTCTTCTCACACCAGATGCTTGGATTAATTTTCCAATACTGACACTGTAGTACAGCATAAGGGGGGTGCTTAGACCTCCTTTGCCTGAATTGATTGTGTTTCAGGTATGCATAAAATATCCCATAGCAATTATTAAAAGACAGCAAATGGGATTTTTCATTTTCAGTTATAGAGTCATTTCAAACAAATGAGAAGAAATTATATAAAATCAAATCAATTCAATATTTAAAAGAATTCCTCTAATATCAATCAAATGCAAAAAACAAAATATTTAACTTTTTTATTATATCTTCTAATTCATATTTTAAATTTTGCTATTTTAGTAAAAGTTATTTATATCAATTTTCTCTAGTACTTTATGCATACTCTATAAATTATTGCATAAAAATTCCCCACATCATCCACTCTACATTTTCTCTACTGCCACATTATAACTTTATCATTTTCTTCTGCTGCAAGTACTATATTTATTGTAATCATACTAAATAATTTATTCAGTTATACTTTAAATCATCATTGTGAAAATTCTCTGCCCTTTTCCCAATTCTATTACATGGCAAAGTTCAAGAGTCAGAGATTCTTCATTACATCATGCTACCAATCACATTATTTATTCTATTATTTTATTCTTTATGTCTCCTTTTGTAGAAATCTTTTGTGATAACTTCCACAAGAAGTGTTTCCATATAAGACTATTTTCCCCCATTTTCTTTTTTACACACAGTTATCTATATACTGATAAAATGTCCCTGTTCCTTCTGTATTAATGGTATGGATTACCTCAACACACCATTTTATTAATGATCAAAAGAGTAACATTTTTAATATTCCATATAATGTACCATCACTGATATTTTCCCATACTTCATCATCTTCTTTCAGCTCTTCCCGTTAGGGGTCGCCACAGTAGATCATCTGTTTCCGTTTCTTCTTGTCCTCTGCATCTTCCTCCGTCCCTGTCCTCTGCATCTTGTTCTGTCACACCAACCATGTGCATGTCCTCTCTCACCACATCCATAAACCTTATCTTAGGCCTTCCTCTTTTCCTGTTACCTGGTAGCTTCATCCTTAGCATCTTTTTCCCAATATACTCAGCATCCCTCCTCAGCACATGTCCAAACCAAAGTAATCTTGCCTCTCTGGCTTTGTCTCCAAACCTTGCAACCTGGGCTGACCCTCTAATATACTTATTTCTAATCCTGTCCACCCTCATCACACCCAGTGCAAATCTTAACATCTTTAACTCTGCCACATCCAGCTCTAACTCCTGCCTTTTTGTCAATGCCACTGTCTCCAACCCATATAACATACCTGGTTTCACTACCCTCATGTAGTCCTTCCCTTTCACTCTTACTGGCACTCTGTCACAAATCACTCCTGACACTCTTCTCCACCCACTCCATCCTACCTGTACTCTCTTCTTCACCTCTCTTCCACACTCACCATTACTCTGAACTATTGATCCCAAGTATTTAAACTCATCCACCTTCACCACATCTACTCCTTGCATCCACACCATTCCTCTATACCTCCCTCTCATTCACACACATATATTCTGTTTTAGTCCTGCTGACCTTCATTCCTCTTCTCTCTAGAGCATATCTCCATCTCTCCAGGGTTGCCTCCACCTGTTCCCTACTCTCACTACAGATCACAATGTCATCTGCAAACATCATAGCCCACGGGGACTCCTGCTGGATTTCATCTGTCAACCTGTCCATCACCATTGCAAATAAGAAAGGGCTCAGAGCTGATCCTTGATGTAATCCCACCTCCACCTTGAACGAATCCGTCACTCCACTACAGACCTCACCGCTGTCACACTACCCTCGTACATATCCTGTACCACTCTTACATACTTCTCTGACACTCCCGACTTCCTCATACAATACCACAACTCCTCTCTAGGCACCCTGTCATATGCTTTATCTAAGTCTACAAAAACACAATGCAACTCTTTCTGACCTTCTCTGTACTTCTCCATCAACACTCTCAGAACAAACATCACATCTATAGTGCTCTTTCCTGGCATGAAACCATACCGCTGGTCACTTATCATCACGTCCCTTCTTAACCTAGCTTCCACTACTCTTTCCCATAACTTCACGCTGTGATTGATCAGTTTAACCCCTCTGTAGTTACTACAGCTCTGCACATCACCCTTATTCTTAAAAATCGGCATTAAAACACTTTTTCTCCATTCCTCAGGCATCCTCTTACTTTCCAAAATTTCATTAAAAAATCTGGTTAAAAAATCCACTGCCATTTCACCTAAACACCTCCATGCTTCCACAGGTATGTCATCTGGACCAACAGCCTTTCCATTCTTCATCCTCTTCATAGCTATCCTTACTTCCTCCTTGCTAATCCATTGTACTTCATGATTCACTATCCCCACATCATCCAACCTTCTCTCCCTCTCATTCACTTCATTCATCAACCCGTCAAAGTCCTCTTTCCATCTGCTCAACACACTCTCCTCACTTTTAAGTATGTTTCCCTCATTATCCTTTATTACCTTTACCTGCTGCACATATTTCCTAGCTCGGTCCCTCTGTCCAGCCAATTGGTACAGGTCCTTATCTCCCTCCTTAGTGTCCACCCTTTCATACAACTCTTCATATGCCTTATCCTTAGCCTTCATCACCTGTCTCTTTGCCATGCACCTCATCTCCTTATGCTCCTGTCTACTTTCTTCATATTATTTTTCTATAGTTCATTTTAAATGGTCCATCATTTCATCATCTTCATTACTTTGTAGTGTAATTGCTGCTATGTGTACATGCAATGCTGCATAATAAACAACTGGGTTTGTATGTAACAGACCATCATTTCCCTTTTTACAATAAATAATCTCCTTTTTATTGGGTTAGTTTGCATCTCTGTAGCACTGTACAAATTGTTACTGATAGCATTCATTCTCTCTGTATCAGAAGTTTGTATACAGCCTCCAATATACATGTGTGTATATAAATATATATATATATATATATATATATATATATATATATATATATATATAGATTCACTTTATAACCTCGAAATGCTGAAATATCAAATTTCAGTGTCTCGAGACTATAAAACCGAATCCACAAAACACCGACAAACAAAAACCGTGAAACCACATAACCGAAAACACCGCACACACTACACTAAACATACAACACAACACCCACATCACAACATAAACAAAATAGAACACACATACACAACTCACGCACACATGAGCAGGGGGGCAAGCCCCCCTGCACCCACCACACCCCCCCTACTTATATATACTAACTCCGAGATCGCACAAACACAACACAAAAGCTTACTCACACACGCACATTCTCCAGTACCTCAAACACACTCTAACTCCCACTCAAAACCCTTACAAAACACTCACTTACCTGACATAACACCTACATCCACACACGGCACTGCGCACCACCAAAACACAAACCCGGACATTACGTAGCGCAACTTCATAACCGCGAATTCAACATATATTCGACATATGTGAAATTCGCGATCATGAACGTTCGCTATTTCAAACATTCGACTTTATAGCTTCAAGATACTGAAATTCGACATTTCAGTATTTTGATGTTATAAAGTGAACCCATATATATATATATATATATATATATATATATATATATATAAATTTATATATTTATATATATATATATATATATATATATATATATATATATCTATATACACTTTGTTGACAAGCTTAGTCCCGCTAGGCTAGTGACCTCTTTTCAAGGAAGATGCAAGATGGTATTTGTACTACTACTTGGGTAAATGTGGCCAGGGCATCAAATAACTTCCTCTACTCTTTGCAGTATGGATAAGAGCTTAGGTGTTAAACATCCTGACTTCCTGTTTCCTGTCCAGGCATGGATGTAGCCAGCAGGAACAGGTAGAAACATAGCTGCTGAGAGCCAAAGCAATTTGGTAGTTAAATGTGTTGAAATTGAAGAAAAAATGGTAGACTCATTACCAGAAATGTTTTCAGGTAATGTGTGAGCAGAGAAAACATTATCTGCTGATGGTGAGGAGATTGGGAAGGAGAAGGAGTTAATGCAGTGGTGGAGATGGATTCAGAAAACATTTCCAGAAAAAAAACTCCTTGAAATGGCAGAAATTGCAGAAAAGTGTGGTATTTCAACCCTCTAGTTGAGAGGGTTGCAGGATGAGTATCTGGAGGAGTTAGTTAACCAGGATGAACCAGAAACTGGAACTGCTGTGTCCTGGAGTGACATTATGGAAACATAGAAGAGAGAGAAAAAGAGAAGAAAAAAGAGCCAGAGAAGGTTCCAGAAAAAGGTCTAAGCTTAAACTGTGGAAGAATGCACTAAGGAGAAAAGAGATGAAGGAAGTAAAGAAAAATATGTTGTTCTGGTGAGTAGCAAAATAGAAAAAGGCCTGGACAGATATGAATTATGTGACAAATGTCATTGCACCTCTGGGAGGAAAAGCTGAAGAGGTAAGAGCTTTAATTTTAATTAACAAAGAAACTTTTTGTGACTTGCTTTTTGGAAACTGGCCAGGCTATGGAAAACTTTTTGGGGCCTATGAAAAAAAACAAAGCAGACTTTCCATGGTCAGAATATGTTATGTAAGCTTTTTTCAAGCAAACAAAAAAGAATCTTGATTCAGTTTAGAACAGAAGTGGGAGCAAATGAACTGAGAGAATATGTGTTGGCAATATGGTGGACACTACTAAAATTTATGATGAAAGTGGATTATGGACTGGGGTTGGGAATATGCAATAATTTTAAAAATGGAAAATGACAATGTGTTACATATACCTAGTATTATTAATGTGCATGGCAATAGAAGTTTTGTGAGGTACAGAGGACAACCAAAGACTTGCTATTTTTGTGGAGAAAGTGAACATTTAATTAAAGAATGTGATAAAAATATGTTATTTATGTGGTCAGACAGTTCATAATGCAAAGGAATGTGAAGTGAAATGTTAGAAATGTGGTAATACAGGACATTCATGTTTAGAATGTCAGGTAGAAATACAAGAAAATGAAAGTGAAAATTAAATTATAGAAAAAAAGAGTTAGAAAATAATTCATTACAAGAACACACAATACAGCAAGAATAATACTTAGAAATTGTATTTAAATTCAAAGAGAAAGACAAAGAGAATGAAAAAGAAAGAAAGAGAAAGATGAAAGAACTGAAGAAGAGTCAGAGTGGCATAGACTAAAAGGCAAGAAAAATTCGATAGGAAAGAGAGGTTAGGGAAAGAAAAAGAAGATTTAAAAATATAATGGTAATAGAGAATAAGAAATGTAAATGATAAGAAGATTATTCTACTTGTTCTATAAAGCTGAACATAGCTTTGAATGTGAACACTAAGAATAATATTAAGAGCACAATTAGTATTTTACAATGGTGTGCTGCAGTAGATGATCAACTAATAGTATTAGAAGACATTAGAATGCTAACAGAAGAAAGGGTGCAAAGAAAAAACTTTGGAATGGTACTGTTATTTGGAATATAGGCAACGGAACATGTTAAGGTATATCTATCTATATATATATATATATATATATACATATATATATATATATATATATTTATATATATATATATATATATATATATATATATATATATATATATATGTGTGTGTGTACTGTGCCAAGAAAATATAAAAATATTAGATATTACAATACTAGAACTGGGCTGACTTCCAGTATGTGATATAAGATAGAAAAAATATGTATATAAACTAATAGCTTTATATGCATATCTGACAAAAAAAATAAAGAGAAACCATGTCTAAAAGTATACCTAATTATGTCTGTGTTAACATGGAGATAATGACATGTGACTTTAATTGTAATTTGAGAAATAAAAAGAATAGTTGTGATGTTAAAGTAGTTACAGAAATTATGAAAAGTGAACAATTAAAAATATGGAAAATAAATACTGTACTTACAAAAGAAATAAAACTAAGACAGAAACTGGTTATTTTTTAATATCAGAAAGCCTAGAAATTACACAAAAAGGAATTAAGTATTATGGGTTCTTTGGATCATGTGGCGATTTGGATAAGAATTTATGAAAATGAGGAATATATTAAAACAGGAAAAGGCATAAAAAGAGAAAATGAAAAAGGGTTGATTCAGAAGGAAGAAAAGAAATTACAGAATTATGGCAACAGCTTATCAGTATGAGAGATTTTTATGAAAATTGGACAGTATGATGGATTTGAATCAAAAAGAAATACAAAAAAATATTTTTTAAATGTATAGAGAAAAGGGAAAATGGAATAAAAATGATTTACTCAAGAAATATTTTAAAAAATTGATAGAGAAGAAAACAATTGTTTTATGAAAAAGGAGGATACGATTAATACATTGTTATATAAGCAAAAATATTGCTTACAAGGGAAAAAGGAATTAGCATCATAGCAAAAGAATGAAAGATTATAATAGAATTAAAAATAAAGAAGGGAAACAGGTTAAAAAAGGAGAAATATATGAAATAATTAAAGAATATGTATTAGATTTATATAGTGGAAAAGAAGTTAACATAGAACAAATTTATAATGGTAAGAAATTAAATAAAGAAGATAATGAATATCTAGAGAGAAAAATAAATATAAATGAGTTGAATGAGATCAAGAAAGATATTAAGGTTAATTCAGCTACAGGTTTGAATGGAACTGAGTATAGTATATATTAAGAAATGTATGACTGGAAAAATTGGTGTCTATAGATGTCATTCCTCACAAGGAACTTCATCAGACTACATAATAAAATTCCACTAGTACTTAAATAGCACACACAATTAATTAAATCATGAAAATAAACACTAACCATTGGTTTCTCAATTAAATAGACAAAATCACATCAACCTATTAATGTTAATAAAATATTTTATATTAATAAAATAAAGTATATATTATGTTAATAAAATAATTAAAAACTGTCTGGCATCATAAAATGACATTTTCTTCATCTAACAATTACATTTTCTTCATCTAAAGTTTCAAGGCTCCCATTTTTAAGACAGGGATAATAGAATAATGTTCACTGAGTCCCGGAGGAGAACAGGCATTCAATCTTAACTGCCACATTAACTCTTTAAATTCAAGGCTAGTTTCCCAGTCCCCACTCCTCTCTGGGAGCTTGACCTGTTCCAATACCCAAACCTATAACTGGCTTGGGTGCATTCTAAAGAATGCTTGTAGAGGGCATTAGTCCCCTTTTCTTTACTATTTTCATAAATGTGTTTGTAAATTCTTTGTTTGAGTTTTCTCTCAGTTTTCCCAATATTGTAGGAGAAGCACTCAATGCAGTAAGCAATGTAAATCACCCCTTTTGTGAGACACGTAAAGTAATCAATCACAACTAATTTTTCATTTGTCCCTTGAATCACTAAATCCAGCAAGTTAAAAATGTAAGGACACTGGTTACACATTCCACACTTAAAGGTACCTTTTTTGGTGCTAACACCTTTGGTACAACCACTTTCAAAATAATGTTTCAAATTAGCACCCTGGCTAAACTTGAGAGGTTAGGAAAAAACATCCAAGCTATTAGGGATTTTAGAAAAAATGTCCCAGTATTTCCATAACACATTTTGAAGAAAATATAACTGTTCGATGAAGAAAATGTAATTTTATGATGCCAGACAGTTTTTAATTATTTTTATTAACATAATACAGACTTTATTTTATTAATATAAAACATTTTATTAACATTAATAGGTTGATGTGATTTTGTCTGTTTAATTGGGAAACCAATGGTTGGTGTTTATTGTCATGATGTAATTAAGTGTGTGTGTTGTTTAAGTACTAGTGGAGTTTTATTGTGTATGCTGATGAAGTTCCCTATGAGGAATGAAAGAGGTTAATCTTTTAATTAATTTTTTGTACTAAACTTGGTTGTTTGTGGTTGCATGGTGTATTCAACATTATTGACTGTGTTTGCAGTGCTGTGCCTTTATTGGTTCCAGTGTGCCAGACTGAGTTACTTGGGTTCTTGGTTTATTGTACTCAGTCTTTTCACTGTTTTTCTGGTGTCTATAGATGTAATGAATCAGTGGCTAGAAACAGGAATTAAGTATAAAGAAATTTGCACAAGTGTAATAAAATTTATATTAAAGGAGATAAAGATGAAATAAAAAATGGAGACTGATTACACTTAATAACACATACTATAAAATTTTCATGAGAATAGTAACAAAACGACTACAATGTAAAATAGAAAGATTATATGATCAGAATTTAGGAGAAAAGGAAAGGGGAGTCAAGACCTATTGTTGTAATAAGATAAGTGATTGGTGATATTAATAAAAAAGTGGAAACAAAAAACATAATAGGTGATGTCAGTAAGGCATCTGATAACATTCAGTATAAAGCATTATGGGGAATTTTACAAGCATACAACATAAGTGAAATTTTTTTATAAGTAATCAAATCAATATATGAAAAGAATTATGTGAAAATTAACATAAATGGTTGGATTGGGGAAATTTGAAAATAGAGAGGGATATAAAACAAGGTTGTCCTGCAAGCAGTATGATCTTTGCTATAATCATGAACACAGTAGTAATGGAAATTAATAAAATGTCAAGTTGGGGGATATAGAATGATGGAGGAGATACAGTTACCAATAATGTATACTTACACTGATGATATTGTAATAATAGCAAAAAATAAAGTCTGAATAGAAAAAAAAATAATTAAAAATTGAGTACACATATGAAGGAAATTGGTTTAAACATAAATAAAGAGAAAAGCAAAGGATTTGGCCAAGAAGGTATTGTAGGAAGTGTGGAATATAATGAAAAGAGTATAGATATTTTAGGAATGGTATTTAGAAGGAGACATGAACAATGTGATAAAGTTATTAAAGGAATCAAAGACATGATTACATTCTGGAAGACATATAGGTTTTCATACAAAAGCACATTTAATAAACACCATAATAACAGGTAAAATAGCTTATATGGCAAATGTTTATATGATGCCAATGAAATATGAAAAAGAAATTTTGCAATGTTTTCATGTATTTGGGGGACAAAACTGAACCTGGTTAAGAGGAGAATTTTGTATATGAAAAACGAACTAGGGGGATTGGGGCTGATAAATCCAATTGCACATGCAGCCTCTTTAAGTATGTATAAAGTACTAAAAGGAATAATGAAAAATAATAATGTATTGTAAATATAGGGAAATTTGGGAAGCAATGGAAATAAAAAAAAGAAGTGTTATTAATGAAGAAATGAAAGAATTTTACTGTAGAATTGTGTTGTGGAAATTAAAAAAGAATGTGATAGAAAAAAGAATGGTTGTTAACATTATGATATTTTTATATCTGCTGGATCCATGGAAAGAGTTAGAAATAGATAGTAGAAAGTAATGATGAGGTACAGAAATTGTAAAAGAATTAAAGACTGTAATGATTTTTTGTTGAGGTTTTCCATAGGAAAATTGTCAGTGGGGGAAAATATTGCCATACAATAGAAACCAAAATAAAATATGCAATAAATGTAAAGAATTGGAAACTACAGAACATGTCTTTTTTTTAAATGTGAGAGAATTCAAAAACTGTAGGAAGAAGTATGTAAACATGATCTAATTAAAAGTTATTTAAATTTCAAAATGATAAATATGGACATGATAGAGTATGGGTTTTATGGAGCAAGATCCCAGAATGAAACTAGGAAAATGGACAAAATCATATTCTTTGTATCACTATATGGAATGAAAGACTTAATGAAATCAAATATAATGGAAAATGGACATTGACAAAAATACTTGAAAAAATATGTTTTTGGTTGTGGGTAAAAGAGTGGGGGAAATAGCAATGCACTGAATGATGTTAAAATATGTAAATATTGTAAATACGTAAATATGTATCTATTTAAAAATATGAATTGTATATATGCATACAAATACAAAAAAATGCTATTTTCAGTAGGTGCCGTGGGATCTTTTCCATCCTCCTGAGCTCCCACCAGCTCACACAGATGGAATCTCTGTTTAATCCCTCATTCAAATAACAACACAATCAAGAGTACAGTGCCTTCCTTAAGCTGTTCTGCAATTTTAGCAACCCATCTACCTGTCTGTACTAAAGAAAAATGTCAATGGCACTACTTAACACACCTGTATGATATGCACTATGCACAAAATTACATTCTTTCTCTGAAATTGTACTGCCTTACTTATTTTTACAATCCTTGATAGCAGATATGGTTATACACTTTAGCGGTGTTGCATACTAGCCATTTTTATTTTTGTCATAATACATACATACGTACAAAAATTAATAAAGTAAAACTGTTACCAAGCCTAACTTGTAAACTATCTCTCCTACTTAAATTTACCATAAATTTATTTAAATCATTACCAAGTGTTGTATATTTTCTTTAACTAGAAATATACAGTTAAAATCACCTAACATAATAATATAGGCACATCAAAGTGCAATACATCTTAGACAACTTATTGCATTAAATTGTAATTAATGTTCTATCATTGTTTTGGAAGTGACTTACTTTCATAATTCTTTAAAGCAATTCTCCACTACACACATTACAATTTATGTTCTCTTTGAACTATTCCAAAAAAACACTGTTGATTAATTTGTATTTACTATAAGTTTTTTTTCTGTCATACCTGTCAATTGTTTCTTGGGAAATTACACTGCTATCAAAATAGAAGTGTAAATGAAATGGCACAGAGAACATATTTTGTATAAGTCTGCATTCTGTAATATTTGGAAGTTAATACTTTGATATCACATTATGTCTGGCAGTTGGTGCAAAGGTTAAGGTTGTGAGCTGTGGTTCCTGTGGTACAGGATTTGACTCCCTCAGCCTTCAGTTGCCTCCTGAGTAATGTTGCAAACATCACTTGACTAGACGTTGCTCCCAGGTTACCCCTGAAAAGGGATTGTGTGTTCAGTGGGCCTACATGGTTAACAAATGAGATTATTATTGTGTTTTATAACTATTTATCAAGCATATTAGCACTAATACACTAACCATCTCCCCTACTAGACTGTAAAAGTGACAATCATGGATCATCATACTGCTACAGAGTCCTTCATGAAGCACATGGAGAATGAATACAGAATTCGAGGAGGATGCCCAGCTGATTGGGTGTGGATTGTTCCTCCCATGTCTGGGAGCTTAACACCAGTGTTTCACCAGGAAATGGTTAATTACATCTTAAGCCCAGCCTTCTTTTACCAGGTAGGTGGCACTATCCTAAATGAATTTTCATGTTCAAAAAGAAGAATTTATCCAAGAAATGACTCATCTGAGGACTTTGTAAACATAAATTACCTACCTGTACTTTGAAAGGTACAGAGAACAAAGATTTGAAGAATCTGCTGGAAAGTGTGAGAATGTGTAAAGTTCTTGAAACTCACTGTCAGACATTCTTATCTGACTCATAAATATTGCAAAACCACTGCATCAAAAGACTTCTTTTTCAAAGCGCAGAACATACTTCTGTGTTGAAACAAATTGTTGTTAATTGCAATTATCACAGTTCATGGTGTTGTAGATTTTTTATGGTTGTGAGGCCATAGAATTAGTATATATAAGTAATAAAACTATGGAGAAATGGGTCTATATTAGAACATTGAATGTTCTAAATAGTGAACGCTCACATGAGCGAAAATGCAGGACCTTGAAAACTTTATTGTGGGGGGCTGCGCCCCCCACACCCCCTGCTAAATATATATTCTAACTCTGAGATCACACTAATGTGAGTAAAGGGACAAATATTCCGATCTTCACTGTACTGTGATAAAAAAAAAAACCTTTGAGGTCCTGCATTTTCGATCATGTCAGCATTCATTATGTAGAACATTAGATGTTCTAATATAGACTCTGGAGAAATGACATCCCCTTGAGAAGTGCAATAACTAAACATAATCCAACATATAGAGATGTTTTGTTGTGTTGTACGTTTGTTTGTGTGCTGGCGGCATTCTCTGTGTTTTTTATGTCTGTACACTATCTGCTTGAAATCTGAATGACAGGACTTTTTGCCACACTGATTATGGTATCCTTATATTCAGTTATGTGCTTGGCAGTTTACTGACATTAATTTATAAAATTCAGAACAGGAACTAAAACACACAAAGACGCACATGTACACACACACACACACACACACACACACACACACACACACACACACACACACACACACACACACACACACACACACACACACACACACACACACACACACACACACACAAAGCAAACACCAATAGTATTTTTTGCACTCAAAATCATAGAGAATTTGTATGGACCTAATCCCACATTTGGTCACTGACATGAGAGCAGCAGTACAATATGCCCACCCACTGACATGTGATCTCCCAAACACACACACATGCACAAATAAACTTTGATGGCAGCTGCCACCTCCTTGGAACCAGCAGATATACACTCCTCAGTCTTATGTCTTTCATGTTGTACAAGCCTCCTTTTGCGGAGGACTAGGGAAACTGATGAGGACCACCATCTCTCTCTCCCAAGAGTGGGTGAGCCAGCCCTGCCTGGCATTGTACACAAGCTGCTATTCAAACTGAGTTTGTCCTAGTCATAGTTAAGCTGGTATTGTTCTACACCAAAAAGCCGTGCATTACTTTGAAATATCTAAATTCCATGCTGCATTAATTCATATATTTCATCCCACGTAAAAAATCAACACACTTATGAGGTTCCAGAAGAAACACATCTGACGTTGATTTTTTTTTTTTTTTCAGGTAGATGCCTGGAGAGATATGGAGGGTTTCTTAAAGAAGAAGAAGATTCATTTGAAACAATTAGCCAAGTATGTCAGTCATTTTTTATATGCATGTCTTTATTTATTTGTCTATAATGTGGGGAATAAAGAAAATGATTTTCTATAGTATCAGAAGTAACAAAGTAGTTAGGGTCTTTTTAGTTAACTTTCCACAATCCACACGAGGAAAACAAGCAAAAGGTCTGTGTTAACTAAAATGATCAACAAAGGATGTCTGTGAAATTCAGAACACCATCACTGCTTAAATGCTGCCGCAGGAAGCTGTTCTATTTTTGTAAGTGTAGCTCATGGCACTTATTTGATCAAAGTACAGGTAAGTACTTTCATGTAACACCAAAAAAAACAGTAGCCGAACTTAACGAAAATAAAAACTAATAAAAAGACGGCCAAGAACACCCAAAAACTTTAATAATTCATTAAACAGTAAGAGCTTTCATCACCTGTAGTGACTTCTTCAGACTGAATAGTGATACAAAGCACTGAACATTTAAAGTGCATTCTAACAAGCTGATAATTAAATAATTAGAAAACAATCAATGCATCATATATTCTTTAAATGATGCTTCAAGCCCTTTCTTTTTAAGTAAGCAGTGAACTCATCTCTATTATTTAAGCCGCGTGGAAAACAGGCATTAAGCCTATCTTGCCACATATATTCTTTCCAGCTTAATTCACTCTCTGCATCAAACCTTCTGTCATAGTTGTAAATTTCTTCCAGAACAATAAACTTAAACTTAACATTACATTTACTCGAAGTATAATGCTTCGCTAATGCATTCTTTACATCACCTGTTTCAGCAGCATATTTGTGTTCATACACACATTTGTATAATTCTCTGACAGTACGTCCTACATAAAAAGAAGGGCATGATTGACATAAAATTAAATATACAACATACTTGCTCTTACAACTAAAAGACTTGCTGAAATTGTTTTTGGGTGTTCTTGGCCCTCTTTTTAGTAAGTACTTTCATGTCACTGGCTGTAAATAGTCTGCTGCTATTATATGTAGTACAACAAACACTGCGTGAATTAATAGATTAGCGCTAATGTTAGTTGCTACAGAATGACACAGGAACAGCAACTGAATGCTAGCTATAACTCTGAGGGTAAACCAATTCAGTAATGAACACTTTAAAGGTTATTTCTTATACAAAATGAAGGAAAACTTAACTAATCTCTTATCAGTCATGATAAAATAAATAGTAGCATGTGAACTCATCCCTGGCCAATTGTGACACTATTTTATATCCATCAGACTAATATTCAAGATGAAATCATTGCAGGAGTCATAATGGAACTGATCCAAAATTTCACTGGGAATCTACTTTTGTTAGCAACAGAACAGGATGTGATTTTTAAAGAGAGATCTTGCTTTTCAAATCTTCATCATCATCAGTCCCCTTTTTCCCATTTTTTACATGAGGTTGGGGTGTTGTATCAATTGTCACCATCTCTATCAATTCAGTGCCAATCTCCTACCTTCTTTGGCAGAGATGTCCGACTGTCACAGGTCTTCCCTCACAGATCCATCCCTCTCTTTGTGCATGCCCTCATTTTCTCTTATCTTCTTCATCTCTGTCCCAAATGTTCTTTACCAGATTGTCTTCTACTTTCTTGCACATGTGCCTGAACCACTAATCTGTTCACTTTGATCTTCTCTGCATTTGGAGCTTTGGAGCTATGTGGGTTTCTGCTTTGATGTCCTTAGCTCTTCATCTGTCCCACAGTGTGCATCTTGCCACCCATCTCAGGTACTTCATCTCCTACTTCATCTCCATCACTTCTAGCTTCCTCAGCTACTCTAAAGTCATTGCCCAGGTACCATACAGTAGTACTAGTTGCATCATTTTTTTGTACACCTTACTTTTCAGATTCTTTGTTATTCTTCTGTCATACTCTACCCCTGACACTCTGTATCAGTTGAATGTAGCCTCTTTGATTGTAGCTTTAATCTATTCTTGTCAGACTTCCTTTCTCCTTACCATCCCATAATTTAAGCTGTTAAATGGTTCCACTACTTTCCCTTCTTTTATATGACTACATGATTAATTGTTTTATAATAGGTTACGATTTTAAGATATAAAATGAATATTTATCCATGAATATATTCACTTGTAAAATTATTTATTTCTTAGTACATGTATTTTTATTTTGCTTGCATTCCCTTTTTCATTTTTTATATTCATAATATTGTGGTATATAATGGTAATATCACTTTAAATGTGCAGACAGAAGTGTTGACATCAGATAGTCAAAATTGTAAATAAGACATTAAGTGTCAGAAAAGTTTTTTTTTTATTCTGATGAAGTCCTGAAGTAGATATTCATAGGACAAAAGTGCTAAACCAATTGCTTTTACTATTCTGTAATAATAAGCCTCCTTTGTGGAAGGCAAGGAACAAAAGGGTCATTTATTACTGTTGGTGGCATTTTGACCATCTGTTTTATCTGGTTCTAAGTTTTATTGCAATACTGATGGCTGTGTTTCATTTTTCATTTATAGTAATCAGATGGATGAGTGAATGAAAAGCTAGACCACAGGAAACAGTTTATTAACATTTCATAGTCTTAATCCTTTCTGCTAAGTGCCATTTAATCTTCTATGCTAAGTGATCCTTGAAGATTAGTTAGTTGTAAGCTGAACAGCTGAGCCTATATACTTATTAAATGTTAATAAATGGAGATTAAGGAACTCCAAGTTATGACCAGTAATATGTAATTAATTGTGTACGTATTCATCTATTTATTAATTCATTTATTTACTTACTTTTGGTGACTATGTTAGTTCTAGTAGGGTTAGGACCCAATTTTAGAGATGGCCCTAATTGGTGTTTATACAGATGGGGAAATTTGCTCAGGGCTACAGATAAATTCTCCTGCATTCTTTAAGTATTCTCATATTCTAAATATCCACCGAAAACTATCTCCGATTCAGGCATATTGGAACTTGATTTATTATCTCATCCAAAGGATGGCTCCACATGTATGTAGCATGTTCATAATGCCCCACTGCCTTCTCGGTATTGGAATATGCATTATGTACTGCTTATTTGTCTTGATAAGACATGATTCTGTAAGATGATTAAATAATTGTATAACCATACAGCAGACATGACCACAAATGTCTGTCAACTGTTTTTATTCAGAAGTGACACTGAGACCATAGACACTCAAACTTTGCAGCGACTTGTAGGATACATAGACCACTGAAGGATGACTAACAAAGTTGGAACAAGAGCTCTAACATCCTTCCGGGGAGACACACACATAATCAGCATTACAGAATCAGAGATTCAGTGTGTTACTCAATCTAATGTCTTCACTCATCAGATTGAACCATAAAGCAGTATTGTTTGAAACAGAAATTAAATCTGGGCACCCAGCGAAACCAAAAACCTTTAGAAACTATTCCAAAGCTAACCTTTCTCTACTAAATGACACCTTAGCTAAATTCCAAGCATCCTCAAACCCAGTAAACACCATAGCATATGCTGAGCTATTTAGAAAATCGCTGTACAGTGATAATGATAACTGTATAGAGTGAGCACTTCAATATCTTATTTTGATACAGGAAGTCATTATTCTTTTGGGAAAACTTGGCTAGACATAGAAAGGTCCCCTGAGTCATTAGCCTAGTAGCAGTCTATGAATCTGTGAAGCTGTAAGATCAAAACAAGCAAGTTCTAATTTGAGTTCAGTATTACCATCACCTTCAAGGTACAGTGGCACAGCAGATAGAGTTGTTCCCTCACAGCAAGGGTTCTCCAGTTCGATTCTCACCTGAGGGTTGTTAGCCTAGTAACTATCTATGAATTTGTGAATCTTTGAATAATCTCTGGCTCACTAGTTCATAGATGAGTAGTTTTCTGTATTAGTTCTGAGGTAAATCTTAACTTTTTGAAACAATGCCAGGTAATTTTGCACTGATATTTTACTAGTGGTCTGAGTATACCCAGATGTGTTAGTTTTACAGGGGGTTTGTTTAGTTAGTGTTTTTAGATTTGGTTCTGTTGTGACTGGCTTATTATAACTGTGAATTTCTTTTATTTTTTATCAGTTTAGTTTCACTTTACCAATCAGTTTTGTAGAAATTTTAGATTTAAGGTTTTTATTTAAGTGGATATACTTGTTTTGTGGTAAGAGTGTATTTTTTTTGTAAATAGTGTGTGATGTTTCATTGTTGTATGTGTTTATGTTGTGCAAATGGTTATGGAGACTGGCTATGTTGTTAGAATGGTGATGACAAAAGCGAAATATTTAAATATAGTCCACAAAGTTATCATTCTTACATTGAAATAATGTGCATGTGTTATTAGAAGATTAAAGTAACAGATCTGCAGAATAGCTAGTAGAGATGTGCTCAGTACTGCACTTTGGAATGCACACATCAAATATTAGGGAACAGTGTAAATATACAGGGTGTGAAGTTCTGATGTTGGTAGTGTTATTTCTGCCTTCTACTGTAGATGACAGAAATGGGTAGAATATGCATGCTTAAATGTACTTAACTGTCATCTGTAGCTATGCGTTTCTCTTTGCATTAAACTATTACTTATTACTAGCACTATTTCTACTTGCTGCCATCCCACACTGTAACATGTCTGTGTGTATATTTATGGAACATTAGAAACCATTTTTTTTCGCTTTTACAGTGCTGCAAGATTTTCAGTTAAGCTGTCCAGCAGAGTCATGGCAAAGAGAGTGAAGGTGACTATTCTATATGCCACAGAAACCGGAAAATCTGAGAGCTATGCCAGAACCCTGTTTAAAATATTCAGAAATGCATTTAACCCACAGGTAAGACTGTAGTGGGGATATCCTGAGCAAGAAAGGAAAGACCAGTGCTTATGATCTTGTTTAATAGCAGAAAGACCTTTATTGTACTGTATGTAACATCTGACTAGACAGATATCTGATCTCTGCAGCTCAGAGACAGCCATGACACACAAATGTTATCTGCACATAAAAAGTTCACATGCCTTAAATGCTTTGACAATGTTAAGAGGAGTATAGACTTCATCATAACAAAAGAAGTAGAAAAAAAAAACATGTTCATGGTTTAATAGCTGAGAAACTTATAGATGGGTTGTGCAGAGACAGCAAACATTGGTAACCATTAAGGAAGAATTCAGAAATGTCATGAGCCAGAAAATGATTTCTCAGAGAAATATATACCAGCTTGGTTTAACCATACATTACCCAAGACACTAAACTCTTTCTTATAAGTTCATTGGTGTTTATTAGGCTAATGACCACAAAGGCCTTTTTAAGCCTAGCTATACATCCCAAGTCTCTGACAAGTTCTGATGCCCTTGATAAGTGTAAACATGGGCCTGGATGATGAACCATTTACAGGTTACTTGTGTCCATTAGAGACATAGGTGCCAAACTGGGGTTGGATTTCCGGTTTCCCATCCAATTGTCCAGATTGTACTTGAACTGTTTTAGGGAGGAACTCTGCTTCATATAGCCTGTTCCATAGATGGGGTATTCTCTGGGATACATACCCATCTCTCCAGCAGGTCCTATTTATATCACAGGCAAGGTTTAACTCTTTAGAACATGCAATACTGGTGCTGTTTGTTTTTCAGATATGCAGGAGGCACATCAGAATGGGGTCTAACAATGTCCTGTATGCCAGGCATAGATCTCACCTCAAAAGCCTGTAGGAGACAGAATACAGGGATAGGGCCTTGAGGCAGTCTGCATAGGACATTTTACTTATGACCTGTTAGACATTTTGTTCTGCCCCATATTTATCTTCAAATGTGGCAGAACAAAGTATTCAACAGCTATTAAGGCAGTTGTAATTTCTTTTCCTGCTCTGTGGTGACTGCCACTGGCTGCTTTTATGTTCTACCAACAGACTAGAGCTTAACAGCATTTAGAGCTGCTTAACAAGACTGTTCCCGATTTTGGAGTGTAATTGTGACACTCCATAGTCAATGAGTCAGGTTATTAGTCTGCTGACCTACCAAGTCCAGTCATAAAGAAAACACAGCTGAGATGGAATACTGGGAATGGGAGAAAACTGACTGAGAAAGTTTAAGAATTCAGTTAAGAATCTATTTAGGAAGCTTATTTCATGAAAATATATCACTAACTCAACACACTAGTAAACATTGAACAGTAAATTGCTGGATTTAAGGAGCTCTTTTAAATCACTGATTAGAGTTAGGTCAAGAAGAAATGGTAATTCCCTATAATGTATACTCAGGGTATGCTTTTGTCATCTTCTTCTGAAGGAACTCATTTAGCTATAGATAATGATCTAAAGTACTGGTATCAGTTGATATCTGATAATAAAGTTAAAAATCTAGATTTCTTAAAACAAGAATTTGATCTAAGAGAAACTTGCTGGTTAGAGGTTCAGACCTTTAGACAACATCTCATTAATAAAATAGATCTAATGTCTATAACAGTTAAAGAATCTATTCCAACACTGATTGATTACTTGATATTAAATTTACAACATAAAGTTTCTGATAAAGGTAAACTTTCATACATACATAAAATTATCAGACAAGAAACGTTTTACAGTGTAGATTCATATTGGAATTATTTCACTTCTATTAATGGGGACCCACCAAACCAACAAGATAAACAATATATATTGGAATCTGCTTATAGAACTACGTCTTCCATTGTCTGGAGACTTTATACATGGAAATTTTTACATAGATCTTTTTATACACCTTTGATGATGAATAAAATAAATAATAAAGATAATTTATGTAAGAGATGTAATGTAGAAATTAATGCTGACTGGGCTCATATGTTTTATGACTGTATAAAATTGAAAGAATACTGGAAGTCAATTAATGAATTTTGCAGGCTCTTTTTACAGATAATTTCATTATTTCTAAATCTCTTATATTATTCAACACACCTGTACCTCAAAGTGTTAAAAAGGTTAAGCTTCCCTTGTTATGGTCTATTCTAGCAGTGGCTAGGAAAATAATAACTAGAAATTGGATTTCAGATACACCTCCTTCGTTCAATGAATTTAAAAATGTTATGAATATAGTGTGCCATATGGAAATAAACACAATTAGGATAAGAACAACTAGAAAAACATCTTATTATATTGTATGGGATAATTTACAAAATTTGTTAAAAAAATTCTAATTTCAATAGCACGGTATTTTAGTTTAATTAATTGATCTGATTGTAGTGGATGTCTTTGTAAATACTTTAGTTGTTTTGTTGAATATTATAATAATACCTATTTTTAATTACTTGTATAAAATTGTTATGATATTTCTCTTATATGTTAAAACAATAAACCTGTTTTGAAAAAAAAAGAAGAAATGGTAAAGGGCTGCTTATGTTTCTAAACTTTTCAAACCAAAATATTAAACAAAAACAATAATCTTTCCAAGAAGATATGGAGAAGTAAGGGCACTAACTACATTAGGAAGTTTAATATGCTATATGACTATATTAAAAATGAATTAAATAAGATTAGAATGTATAAATAATTCAGAGTGAAAAAAAAACATAAAAAAGCAGTACGGCACTTGTAAGCATTAGAGAAAGCCCAAGAATGGTACAGGTATTGGTTTGATTGGAGGCAGATTACTAAAACAGCAATTAAGATTGTTACAAATAATGTTTTTCATGTAAAGGCTGGAGTATCCCAGGCTCTTCAACGTTTTATGATTTATCTGCTTGGTTAAATGTAGATTCTTCAGAGAATGAATATGGTGAGAATTATTAAAAGTTGGGGAGGTCTATGACATCAAAAACATTTAAATTTTTTTTCAAACTTTGATTTAGAAAAGTCAAATGTTGAATTATAAGGCAGACTGTTATGCATTTGTGTGCCTCTGTAGCAAGTAGTCTTATTACAGATGAATGAAAGGTGGCCTTATTTCTTCCCCAGTGTGCAATGTTAAAGCAGATAACATGATATTGGCCTGGTATAGACCTAATGATTATTAAAACATAAATATAAATGTATAAGACCCCTAGGCTGGATGCTTTGAAACTCTGTTTATCTTATGTGGGATTTGGTGATTTACATCGACCACCTCTAGCAGAGACATTACCCTTCTGATTAGAATTACGAATTTCTAGCATATGTTGTCCTTGATCATGGATGCGAGCCTGCAGGCTACATCACATTTTTAGATATTTCTCATGCCTTCAGCCAAGTAAATCATATGATTTTGATACCTGAATAAAAGAATGCTGGCCTTAATAAGAAAAACTACTACATGAATGACAATGGCCTGGTGGAGTAGATGATAATACAGTGATTAAAAAAAGCTTAATTGCAACAAGCACAAAGACTGCAATTTGGATATTCCCAGCAACTGTTAGATGAAGAAAATGATGACATTTAAAACCCTCCTAAATTTGAAGAATTGAAGGACACATTGAGATAACTAGTGAGTACAGGATCTATATATATATTACAGACAAGTCAAAGCAAATTTTTAGAATAAATTGCTTGCCTTGCAACAATGTGGGGGGGGGGGGCAAGAGAGCAGAAAGTGTATTAGGAGTAATGACAGCATTTTGTAAGTAAGGAATAATCATTTTTGTTATTTAAACAATTGCTACTTGTAACAGGATTTATAATGAGTTTAATATGTCTGTTAGTATTATATAAACTGTAGAAAAAGCATGTGACTAATAGGTATTTTGTGATGGTTTATAACATGTGGAACTTGTAATTGTTTTTTTTTTTCACTTTTGTTATGACAGTAAAGGTAAATTAAATGCAAAACTAGATACTATTATTGCACTGACCTCTGACAAAAAAACGTAAAGCTTGTTGAACTGTTGATTGTACCTATAACTGAACATTTTCTAATGAGTTTGTTTTTTATATTAGTAAACTAGCAGTATGGGATCATATGAGCCAGAAAATGCTACATGACTTATAATAGACAGAAAATGTATTTTAAAAGTCTGTTAATGTAATGACATAGAAATGCATGTGGATACTTAGTTCTTCAGTTTATAACATAATACATGAAAATTGCTGGTTGCAAATAAAATTAAGTATTGATCATGGAATATAAGGCTTTAATAACTGATCATATAATATAAGCCCTTTAGCATTTGACTATTTTGTCTAACTAGGGAAGTTAGTAAATCTAAAAAAAACCTGGAGTTAGTCACATTTAGGAGGAATTTCATTAAAAGGATCTCAAGTTTGCAAAAAGAGTAAACAAATCTTACAATGGTCTACCAGAAAATTTTAAAACTCAGAGTGAAATGACTAGATTAAATTTAGTCTATATAAATATATGGGCAACACACTGTCTACTTTAAATAGGCAGGCATTATTGCAGTCTTTGGTTTCTCTCTATGATATCATATACTAATATTTATGTATGAGTGTATTGCCTCCTTATCACTATCAAACAGTGTGACTGTGGGCATGTCAGGTGAACTTGCAGTGTTCCCAGACTACTTCTGAAAAGAGTCATTTGTGCTTTCATGGCTTAGTTGATTATGACATGAATTAGAAAAAAAAATAGATATAACATAGTACAAATTTAAGAAAATATGTCACTGGCATTGTCTAAATGGTACAGAGATAAGGTGTCTTTGTCACCAGTGACAAAAGATGAGAAATATGCTATGGCCACTAACTAGGCAAGTGGGTGGTGGAGGGGTTGGGATAGTATGAAGTAGTTGATGTATAGGTTCATAGGTTCATAGGTGTTTATTAGGCTAACAACTGCAAGGGTATTTTTAAGCCTAGCTATGCATACCAAATCTCTGACAAGTTTTGATACCCTTGATAAGTGTAAGCATGGGCCTGGGAGATGAACCATTTACAGGTTATTTGCATTAGAGAGACAGGTGTCAAACCAAGGATGAATTTCCGGTTTCCCATCCAATTGTCCAAGTGGCACTTGAATTGGTTTAGGGAAGAACTTTGCTTCACATGGATGGGGAGCCTGTTTCATAGACAGGGTAGTCTCTGGGATATATACCTATCTCTCCAGCAGGTCCTATTTATATCACAGGCAAGGTTTAAGATTGTAGAATGGATAATTCTGGTGCTGTTTGTTTTGTAAATATGCAGGAAGTCCATCAGAGTGGGGTCTGACAACGTCCTGTATACCAGGCATAGCTCTCCCCTCAAAAGCCTGTAGGAGACAGAATACAGGGATGGGGCCTTGAGGTGGTTTGCATAGGACATATTACTTATGCCCTGTAGTTATTTAGTGAGGAACCTCTGTGGACATTCCAGTTGTTGGATATGCCTGGTTAGGTACATACCAAAGGGGGAATTGTACTCAATGATAGGTCTGATGAATGCCGAATACAGTGGAACAATGACTTCCTTGGACTTAGATGCCATACCTTTGTTTATAAGTTGTGCAACATAGAATAATTTCCTCACCACTGTAGACATGTGATGACCAAAGGCTAGATTATTATCTATGTGTGTCCCTAAGTCCCTGACTACTGGGTCAGCTCAAAGGGGCGCATTGTCAATATGATAGTTACTAGGGATGGATGACTTCCCAAAGGATACTATTATGCATTTCTTGGCATTTAGTTTTAGCCCATGGCTCTGACACCAGTTGTTTGTCTGTCAGCCTCCTCCTGGAGAACATTTGTGTCAGTGTGAGATTCAATGATAACTCCTAATTTGCAATCATCTGCAAATTTAGTCAGCCATAGACCACTGACATTGGCCTTGACTTCTGAGTAGTAAATGCCAAAAAGAAGTGGTCCAAGGACTGATCCCTGAGGGACTCCACTTGCGACTGATCTCTTTGTAGAGGTGCCCCCCCCCCCAATTGTAACTTCCTGGGTCCTGTCTCTGAGACATTTGGCTATCCACCTGTGACATATAGGTTTGTACCTAACCTCTTGAGTTTTTCAACAATGCCTGAGTGGAGTATTTGTGTCAAATACCTTGGCCAGATCAAGGTAGGCAGTGTGATTGATTTTGCCCACATCCATTGCTTTGGTGACCTTCTCAAAGAAGTCCACCAGGTTGAGTAGGCATGATCTGCCCTTAATGAAACCAAACTGGGTTGGGTCCAGTGTCTGAAGGTTTAGTATATCTCTATTGATCATCTCCATGATAATTCTTTCCATGGCTTTACATATAAGACTAGTGAGATGTATAGGTCTGTAGCAACTGTTTTCATGCTTGTATGACCTCTGCTAATGACCAGATTGTGGGGAATATTATCTTCACAAAAAATTAAAGCATAGGTCAAATGTTCCAAAATTAAAACCAAATAAACAAAAATGAACACTGCTCAAGAAGTAATTGACAGAGTTTGGGACTTCCAAGATGACTGCACACTGATCAGAAGCTTAATTACATCTCTTCTATTGTGAAAAAAGAAACATAGAGATAAGGGCTAGTAACTCTGCCAGTTTTAGTAAAATTCTATTACTGGCTAGTAAGTACACTTCCTGAATCCCATCGGAGAAGGAACTTAAGGATCCTGAAAGAAAATCAACTAGAAAAGGAGAAGAAAAAACACTGAATGGGAAGAATCTTACAGCTGCTCAGCAAAAGCAGTTCAGGCTACAGCTGTGGTACAAGAGATGGCCTCCATTAATTTAGAGAAAAAATAAATCAAATGTGCTCAGAGCTGATTAAAATAAATGAAACATTGAAGAAGTATGTCAACAAAAAGCTAGAAAAAATGGAAGAAGCTTTAAACAGCTATTCAGAAGAACTGATAAAACTGCAAACAAAAAATCGAGGTTGAAATGAAAAAAAAGCTGGCTGAGCATAAGACCACTCAAGAAGTGCTGTTTCAAAAAATTGTAGAATTAAAGGACAGAGCACACAGAGAAAAGTGCACTGCTTATATATAATGCATGTAGAGTTGAGATGTTTTCTCTTACTTTTCAGTAATTGAATGTCTGGATTCATGACTTTGGCTTAATCTCATAACACATTTCTTGTGTGAGCATGTATGCTATAAAAACAAGAGAACACTGTGAATGTAATGAAAAGTTTTCCTTAGTAAATAAATGCTCCATGTGAGTAGACACTTCTGCAGCTGAGGCAGATGTATATTCTGTTTCTTTGTTTCTATGGAGACAAGCTGACTACAGTTCCAGGTAATAAACCTTCAGAGCTCTGGACATTAAAAGGTACAGGGAAGCAGCTCTGTAAAAATAATTTTGAAATTATTGAAAGTGAATAAGAGGTAGCAGTTTTCCTGGTACCTGAATAATTCACTGCATTTACTAAAACAGTGTATAGTTCATATTTATTTAAAGATAGCCAGTACACTTTTTTAAGACTAAAAGTCAATGTTTACTGAAGTATTCCAGCTGTTTTTCACATCTGGAAGGGGGATAAAGATAATACAAGAACAGACAGCAATTAGTGTTAAGAAGGAACACAGTTTGTAACATGTGCTTCAGCATGGATAACCTTAATTTTAGGTTAGGTATTGACTATATAAAGGATCGACCTGCAAAGTATTATCAGGAGTATGCAACACAACAGATGGAAAAGACATTTAAAAAAGCTGACACATACAATAGGTTGGTGTAATAACGTCTTATTATAATGGCTACACTATCCATATTATTTTGGAATGTGAATGGCCTCATTGGTATAGACAAACAGGTAAGAGTAATTAATTATAATCAGAAAGGCACAGTGCAAGTAGCAATGCTGTAGGAGATACATTTGAAAATAAAGGAGCATATGAATTTGATAAAGAAAGGATTTCAGAATGGATGTTCAGCAGAATATGAGGGACAAAGGAAAAGGAGAGTACTTGTACTAATTGCTAGAAAAGTTTCAATAGTGATAGAAGAGGGGGAAGGATAAGAGTGGTAGACTTGTGTTGGTAATGGGCTGCTGACAAGGGAGGAAGATTAAACTGGAATGTATTTAAATTCTACCTAAAACTGCTTTTATAGACCTTAAGAAAACTTTGGGAAACATAATCAGCTTTCACCAGGGAATATTACTTCTACATGGGACTGGGACTTGATTTGCAACAGGGAGGAAGTATCTTTGGGATGTAAAAGGGAAAATATAACAAAAGAGGGTAGATTTCTGAAGAAATTCATGGAAATACTTGGTATGGAAGTCATGGGTTCAGTAGTAGGAACTTGAAGAGAGAATTTGAATATTATTCTCCAAGGTACAATATCTAGGCTACACTACATAGAAATTATATTTTGCAGGAAGATGTGCATTCATTTGAAAGCTTTGACACACATCCAGTAACTGTTTCAGACAAAGCATCAATAATAACTAAGATAAAATGCAGGATAGTGAAGTAAAAATGAGAATTTAAGGAATTGTTAGTGGCACTTTTTTGAGTGTTATTAGAGAATATATAAATTTCTTCAGAAGTTATAGCTAGTGAGTGGAATAAAATGAAAGTGGATTTTAAAACTAGGGTAGCAATAAAAGAAAAATGGATATGGTTAAGAAGTAACAAGAATTATTTTCAGGGTCTGACAACGGTTGAAGTATTGCAGAATAAGGGGAACTCACAGAATAAGAAGAGGTACAACTGCAGTGAAAATAAATGAGTATCTGGTTAATATGCATGGGTTTAGAAAGAATGATGTTGTCCAGCTGTTTCTGATAATAACCCCAGAGCACAAAAACGTTAACACATTGACTTAGGCAACAAAAAGCAGAAAGAGTTGATGCTAAACTTACAGAACCTATAACCAAAGAAATACACTGTAGAGGTGTTAGGGATAGGTGTGAGGGATATTTTGGAAATGTTATGACATTTTGTATAAAGCAGAGGAAGGTGGAAATCAAGAAAGAGCACAAATCAAAATATGTATGGAAGACTTAAGTATGCCAAGATATGGCTGAACAACTAATTGTTACGACAGGAGGAGATGAGATAAAAGTGGTGACATATAATCAATCTGCAGGAAAGTTTCCAGGAATAGATGATATTCTTGTGGGAATTTGGGAGCTAAGAGGGAAGAAAGTGATAAAGATCTGGAAAGTTTTGTTTAACAGTGTTTTTATAAGGAGGTAATACACCAACATCATGGAAGAAAGCAGTGGTGGCTGTAATACCTAAACACTGTAAAGACCTATCAGACCCAGCTTAATTTAGGCCCATTTCAATTTTAAACCATGATTATAAAGTGTGTATGTATGTAATAGGTAAAAGAATGGCTAAGGTATTGACAGAATTGATAGGCATGAATCAATGTGGTTTTGTATTGGGCAGGCAAACATTTGACAACATTAATAGAACAATGATGATTCAGAGGAAAGCAGAATGCAAACAAATACTGCTGTTGTTGGTGGGTCTTGATGCTGAGAAAGCATTAAACAGAGTAAGCTGGGGTTTTATGAGTAGGGCAATGGAAGCATTTGCATTTCCTCATCCAATAATAATGTCACTTAGGAGGCTCTGTGAAGGAACAGAGGAAAAATTAAAGTGGGAGGGTTTGTCCCTGATAAGTTGTATCTAAACAGAGGAACCAGGGAGAGGTGTCCTGTTCTCTGTATTATTTGCATTATATTTACAGTCAAAATAAGGGACTCAGAAATTAATGGATATAAATGGCATGGTAATCAAAAAAAGTTGGCTTTATTTGTAGATGATATTATTTTGTACCTGATAAAAGCAGAAAAGGACATAGTGTTGTGGACCATTTGAGACGGTTTCAAGTTTTGGGGGGATATAACATTGATGAAGATAAAATAAATGCTATATCAATAAACTACATACCCACATATGAATTGGTTCAGTAATACCCATATTTATGAGGACACAATAAAATGAATTATTTAGGAGGATGGATTCAAAAGGATTCTGTTATGGCAACTAAGTATATCTCAGAAGAGACTAAACAAAAGATAATACAAAAGCTGGGAAACTGGAAGCTCTTGTTTTTGGATAAGGATAGCAAGATACAAGTAGTGAAAATGTTTATAGCCCCTTGCGTTTTATATACAGGTCAAGTATATTTTTATCAAACACAAGGAAGTTGTACACAGTAATTAATAAAAAGTTGAAGGGTTTTATCTGCGAAGGGAAAAGGTCAAGGGTAAAGTGGGGTAAGATAATATTTCCAATAGAACAAGGTGGTTTAGGATTACATGATTTGAAGAGATATTTTAGAGCTACACAGTCAATGCTCATATACATAACACAGGCAGAAAGCTATAATTCAAAGTCAAAGTCAAGTAAACTTTATTGTCATTTAGACCCATACATGAGTGCAGGCTAAATGAAATTTTGTTGCTTCGAGCACGATGTGTAGACAAAAACATATAAAAAAAATAACAGTATAAATATAAAAACAGAACTACAGACTCTGTATATGACATTAACATTGACACAAAAACAGAACTACAGACTGTGTATATATGACATTAACACTGACACAAACACAGAACTACAGATTCAATATATGACATTAACATTGACACGACACTAGGACATAATTACAATTTTGGTATGTCTATCTATAGCAGCACTTAGTACTGAACAGGAAATATTGCACTTAGAGACTTAAGCAGCGGTAAACTAGAGATTGTTTTGTCCATTGCATGGAATGTAGCTTGTATTTCAAGTTATTACACAAACGTAATAATCATGTAAGCTAGTGCACAAGTGAGAGAACCTAGTAATAAGTTATTGCACTTTAAGAAAAAGATATTTCCTTCAGCCTGTGTGGCCACTGACTAGGTGACCTGTTAGCTTGTATTGCTACTCACGTTTAGTAGTCTGATGGCCAGAGGAAAGAAGCTGTTTCTGAATCTAGTCATTTTGCAATGTATGTTTCTGTAGCGCTTACTCGAACAGACCCTGAGCTGGGTGGGTATGGTCTTTAACAATCTTTGTGGCTCTTCTGAGAAACTGTGCAGAGTGCAGATCCTGTATAGATGGAATCATAGATCTCATTCTCTCTGCCACTTTCACCATCCTTTGGATGGCCTTACAATCCATGTCCTTGAGCTGCCATACCATAATGTGATATTGCGTGTCAAGATGCTCTCAATGGTGCTTCTGTAGAAGGTTATGAGCACTGAAGATGGGAGTTTTGCTCTCCTCAACCTGCATAGGGAATGGAGTCTTTGTTGTCCTTTCTTGACAAAGTGATTAGTATGATGGACAATGTCAAGTCTTCTGTGATGCACACCCCTTGGAATTTCATACTCTTCACCCTTTCCATTATTTCTCTCTTGATTGTGGGAGGGAACTGTGCCATCTGTTTTTTCCTGAAGGCTACAATTACCTCTTTGGTTTTGTTTATGTTCAGAGCCAGGTTATTGCTGTCACACCAATCAATCAGATGTTTTACCTCCTCCCTATATGTTGTTTTATCTCCATTGCTGATTAGACCTATGACTATAGTATAATCTGCAAATTTGATGATGTGATTTGAGCTGAACCTGGTGGTGCAGTTGTAGGTCAGCATGGTGAACAGCAGAGGACTGAGAACACATCCTTGAGGGACTCCCGTGCTCAGTGTAAGGTTTTTCAAGGTGGTATTGCCAACTTTTACTCTTTGCGGTCTGTCAATAAGGAAGTCCAAAATCCAATTCACAGTGGAAAGAGATGATGATGAAGTGGGGGAGAATTCAAGAAAAAAGCTGAGAGTGGGATTTTGGATGCAGACCTTTAATGAAAACAATAATCATACAAAATATTATAGTCATTAAAGTAGCAGAAAGTATACCAAGAACTAAGCCAACATGGGAATGGAGAAAGGAGATTCTGCCAATAGAGCGAACTCCAATTAGGGATACAGACAATAGACAAGAAGGAGCCAGAATTTACTAGAGGAAACTGGCAAAGGAACCAAGGTATTGGGAGCAAATAACTAGAGAGGGAAAGGTAATAGAATGGGAAGAGGCCATGAAGGCATTTGGACTGCAGGCTAGAGACTGCCTTCCCTATCGGGGACTGATAGCAGACTATAGGCAAAGAGAAAGAGTAGTGGAATCCTAAGTGAAAGGCCTGCACTAGTAAAGTTTTTAGGTGAATCTAGAACAGATACTGCTGTTAAAAGGAATAATTAGTAGGGCATGTAAAATATCGCATGATAACTGTAGGACTCAATCCGAGGAGGTTAGAAAAGAATGGGAAGAGATAAGCAATTCACAAGGAAAACGGGAGAATGGGTCCCTATTAAATCACTGAAAGAACAGTTCATTGAAAGGCATTTTTAATTATATTTTGTCAAACATGCTGTTTGTTGAACTGTTCTTACTGAAATTACATTGTGGTAGGTTAATAGGTTCATAGGTGTGTATTAGGCTAATGGCCCTGGAGCCTTTACAAGCCTAACCCATAGGATTACCCTTACATTGTGCCACCCAACCTTAGTTCCCAGTGCCTCTGTTGAGTAGAGCCACTGGAGTGATTCTTGAAGTGAATTTTCTATTTCATATCCACTCATCAAGATTCTCTTGAAGAGGGCCAGTGAAGTGCTCTGTTTGACATGTATGGGAAGTCTATTCCATAGTATGGGCAGTCTCTGGGTTATGAACCTGTCCCTCCAGCATGTTCTGTTGATTGTGGTAATGAGGTTGAGGTTTCTGGAGCGTGTGTTGTAGAGGGACTGGAATTTCTTTAGATGTAACATTTCTAACAGTGGTGGGTCAGACATGGCTTTGTAAAGTCAGAGATTGCCTCTAAGTAGGTGATATGAGACAGAGAATAGTTGGAGTTGTTTTTTTAGTCTGTCCATATAGGACAAGCGTTTAAGGCCTAGGATCCTCTTTGTGAGGTACGTTTGCAGCCTCTCCAGTTGTTGCAGGTGTCTAGTGAGATATATGCCAAATGGGGCATTGTACTCGATGATTCGCCTAATGAGTGAAGAGTAGAGGGAGACAATAACCTCTTTCTTCCTGGATGCAAAACCCTTAGTAATGAGATGTGCCACATAGAAGGACGTTCTGACCACAGTGGCAATGTGGTGGTCAAAAGAGAGGTTGCTGTCAACCTGTGTTCCCAGATCTCTTATAATGCCTTCTGTGTTCAGTGGACTACCATTGATGTGGTAATTCATGGGAACTATGTTTTTCCCAAAGGGGGTGACGACACATTTTTTGGCATTGAGCTTAAGGCCATGATTCTGACACCAGTCGTTGGTCTCAGTGAGGCCTTTCTGTAGGATGTCAACATCACTTGGGGAGTTAATAATAGCTCCCAACTTGCAGTGATATGTGAAAATTGTCAGTCAGTCCCTTTGTGTTGCCTAGACTTCATAGAAGTAGATACCAATCAGGAGAGGACCCAGGACCGAACCCTGTGGGACTCCACTTGTGACTGGTCAGTAGTTGGACTTGGAGTCAGCTACTTTCACACTGTGGGCTCTATCTGTGAGCCAGTTTGCAACCCACCTAGTGATATATTGGTTGATGCCTAGCTTAGTCAGTTTTTCTATGATTCCTGAGTGGGGAATGGTATCAAAGGCCTTGGACAGATCAAGGAATGCTGTATGAACTACCTTGCCTTTATCCACAGCTTTAGTGACTGACTCAGATAAGTCGATCAGTTTGAGCTGGCATGATCTACATTTCACAAAACCAAACTATGTGGGATCCAGAGTTTGGAGATTCCCTATATCCTTGTTTATTAGGTCCATGATGATGCATTCCATAGCTTTGCATATCAGACTCATCAGGCTAATGGCGCGATATTTCCCAGGGTCTGTAGTTGCTCCTCCTTTGTGGAGAAGGATGACTGTAGCAGTGTGCCATTTGGTAGGGACAAAGCCTGAGGTGAGGCTGTGATTGAACAGGGTACACAGGTGAGGTGCCAGTTCACTCTGTAGATTGTGTAGAACACAGCCAGGGATATTGTCATGTCCCATAGAAGCTGTATTTTTGGCCTTGGACAGTGCTGTTTTAGCTTGTGCAGCAGTAATACTGGGTGCCTGGCAATCTACTGGTATCGGGATTGGTCCTTTTTGAGGGGGAGGGGTAAATCTGGCACTGAATCTGTCGATCAGTATATTGGCCATATCTGTTGGCTCAGTATAGGAGGTACCATTGTGCAGTAGCTCAGAGCAAATCTTGGTATTGCCGTGGAGATTCTTTTCATAACTATAAAAGGCCTTGTGGTTGTCTTTACTATCTGCTGCAATTCTGTTTTCATAGATAGCTTTAGAGGATTTGGTAAGGGAGCTCAACTTTTTGTTGAGGCTGATAAGGGACTTTTTTCAATCTTGGGACTTCACCTTATTCCACATCAGTTTTCTCCTTCTGTTGTAGAGTTTGTTTATGGGAAGGGACCACCAGATTGGCTTCCTTTTTTTGAAGGAGAGCATCTTGGTTGTATTGGGTATGGTGAGATCCATGCATTTGTGTACGTGTTTGTACAGTGCATTGGTGTATGATTCAGCGGTCATGCAACTATTCTCCATTTGCATGGGTGCCGTGAAGTTAGCCACCTCTGTTTTTAGGAGCCCAAAGTTAGCTTTGGAGAAGGTTTTCATGGTGGTTACCTTTGCAGGGGGAGGGGGGGGTGGATTTCCAAGGTGATTCATTTGTGGTCGGTTCTAACCAGGGAGGAGTTGACTATTGGTGTAGAGCAATGGTCGCCCATGTTAGTAATGATCAGGTCAAAGATGTTGCTACCTCTAGTGGGGGTAAGAACGAGCTGGTCCAGGGCATTGGAATTAATGAATTCCAGGAAACTTTGGGCAAGTGTATTGGTTTTCCCACTTAATGGAGGGGTAATTGAAGTTGCCCAGTATGAGAGTGTTAGGTTAGACCCTAATATTCTCCAGGGTGCTTAGGAATGAGGAGTGTGAGTCTTTGGACATGGCTGGAGACCTATAGCAGGCTACAACCTGAATCACTGTTTTACCCATTTAGCTGCACCTGAAGTATCTCTGATGCATTATGTTCGTCTGCCAGTCTGAAGGTGTGTGCATCTTTTATGAATATGGAAACACCACTGTCTTTGGAGCTTCAGTCAAAATTCTGGGGCCGAAAGGTGTGGAATGAGTTGTAGCCCGGTAGTGCAGAGGTGCTTTCTGCTGTTTTGAACCAGGTCTCTCTTACAGCACAAATGTCAATGTTCTCCAATTTAAGGAGTGCTTTGAGTGAGTCCATTTTTAAATTTAGACTTCTAGCATTGAGCAGCATGACCCTCAGATTGCATTTGTTTGTAGCTGTTATGGTGGGAATTTGGTCTATGGAATACTGCCTAAAAAAGGCACTATAGGGGTGGCAAGAGCCTTGGCCAACATCTGGAAGACCAGGGGTGACAGATGCAGGCCATTTCTGGCAGAGCATCGAGGTCTGTCAGTTATGTCATCCCAGGCAGACAGATATTGGATCCCCTTAGAATGACACCAGAAACGTAGCCAATTGTTGAAATCAGTCATTTCCTGCTTGTACTGTATATTATTCTGGATGATAGTAGGATGCTGCTCAGGGCTAGGGTCATACCCCCTGGGTTACATAATCCGAAAGCTCCTCCATGTCTCTTTTCATGTAGTCCAGGGAGGTATGTCTCAGGTCATTCACACCCACATGTACAATGACAGAGCCATATTTGTACCTGTTGTTGAGGGACCTGAGTGCATCTGTTATGTGGTGGATGCTGGCTCCTGACAGGCAGCTGACTGTTACTTTCTCCTTATTCAACCTAGTGAGTGGGACATCAGTGTGCCTCACTATCGAGTCACCTCTGACTAGTGTGTTGGGCATGCTGTTTTGCCTTAGGGGCTTTGGTTGAATAGTACACTGTTTAGGAGAGTCATTTGTCTCATGATTAGTGTTGTGCTGTGGTGGTCAAGTGCGTTTCTTCCTTGAAGGTCTTTGCTGTTTGGGTAGATTTTTATTGAGAGCCTCCATGATGGTGGGTGTGTGGTTTGTGCTTTTCTGTGAAGGCAGTGCTGGTGTGTGTTCAGCAGGGCTATGTGTTCCATGTGATGTGGTGCAAGTGTTGTCCTTCTCCTCTTGACCAGCTATTCCGGTCTTGGCTGGAGAGTGTGTGGCTTCCAATTTGCATATATAAGTGCATCTCTCGCAAGTCTGAATATTGGGAGGTAAGAGGAGAGGGTTGTCAGTGTACATGAGGCAGTTGATACATTGCCTCAGGATGCCCAGGTTCATCAGGTTAATAGGAGATAGCACAGGGGACTGACCTTTAGACATGCCTGGAGGGGTGGACATTAATAATAAATACTGAAGCTGTTTCCTTATAGAATGTTTAGGCTGGTAGCCCTTTTGTGTGCTACAATAATTGCTACAAGAAGTCTGGTAAAGTGCTAGACTAATAAGCTAGTACAAGTATAGGATAAGAGAGAACTAGCAGATCTAAGGGGAAAAATTGAAGATTAGACTTTGGCACCACTCAGAAGCTTACAAACAGTCCTGGATACAGCAAATCTGTGTCTGGACTAGACTAGTTACAGGAAAGGCAGGAAACAAGCACAAACACAGGCATTTAAACCAGAAAGTTGAAAGAGATGAGAAAAACTGCCCAAATGGCCAATAAACTACAGTTTCTGGGCAGAAACCACTCCTATTGTGGTAGATAGGCTACTTAGTGCTTACCACTTCCACTGATAAGCTAGAAGGCTTCCCTCCAACACAGAAAGGCTTGGGGGGCTCAGAAGTTTAAATACAGTCCTGGATTCAGAAAATCTGTGTCTGAACTAGACTACTTACAGGAAAGGTGGGAAAAGTGCAAACGTGGGCTTTTAAACCAGAAAGTTGAAAGAGATGGAGGAAACAGCCCAAACAGCCGATAAACTACAATGTCTGGGCGTGAAACCATGCCTCTTGTGGTAGATAGATTACCTAGTGCTTACCAATCCTACTGATAAGCTAGAATTCTTCCCTCCAACAAAGAAAGGCTTGGGGGGGGGGGCTCAGAAGCTTACAAACAGTCCTGGATACAGCAAATCTCTAGCTGGACTAGACTAGTTACAGGAAAGGCAGGAAACAAGCTTAGATTTTTTTACAGAAAAGCAGCTAAAACAGCACTAAAACAATTCATGTGCAGTGCAAGCTAGCACATTTGAATGTTTAGGAATATTAAAGCAAATGCAGTTTAAATAAATGCAGTTTATTCATACTGTATTCTGAACTAAATTCAGTTATTGTTTTATTCAATTTTGAACAGTTAAAAAGTGCCAAAAAATATACTTATCAGCTAAGAAGCACACTCAGTCAGAACACAAGGAGACTCTAGCAAAGTTTTTTTTTTTAGTAAAGTGGAAAGGGAGAAAAGAGGAACAGAAGATAATTCAAGGTTAAGAACCTAAGTAGGTTGGCCTTTTCAAGTGTCGTTGTTTTCTTTCTGCTTTTTCTGGTTAGGGGTCACCACAGTGGAACTCCGGTCTGCTAATGATTGGCAGTAGATTTTTACGGTGCCAAGGTGCCAGCTCGACGCCCAACCTTCAACAAAGGCATGCCCATTCATGCATGTCTTTCGAACGCTACTCGACTGCGGGGAGGACATGCAGACTCCACACAGAAGGTGCTCCAGCTGAGAATCGAACAGGTGAACCTCTTGCTGTGAGGTGCCAATGCTACCACTGCACCACCATGGCTTCCTCTCTCTGTATTAGGTAGAATGAGCTAATGACACTAGACTGGAAGGAGTGTCCCAGATCAAATTTACAGTAGGGGCTGGCAACTGGAAAGCCACCAAGTATAAGAACAAGACACCAATAGGGAGGAGGGGTGGGAAACTATTACAGCTACTAGCTACACTATTTTAGGCAGAAAAGACTACAGAAATGTTTATCACAGTAGAAAAACAGCAGTGAGCCCCTCCTCTGATTAGCTCTGTCTTGTCTATCAGCAGAAGATGGCTGCCAGAAGGACAGGAAACTCAACAAACAAAACAACCAGGCCTGGATAACTGCGGACCTCTATCCAGACTATGCTATCTGACTAGAACACAGAAACCTCATAAAAAATGCACAGAAAAACACAGATAGAGCACTCACAACCAGAAAATACAACTATCAGTATGAAAAAGCAGTTTATAGTTAAGTAATTCAGTAAAAATGCAATTACAGTAATGAAACACTATCTAGCAATGAAAAATACAGTTAAAACAGTATAAAACAGTACACAAATGCAGTGAGACAGTAAAAAAGCTTTATAACAGTGCAAAATGTAGTAGTTTAGCTGTATAGCACAATTATACACGTTAAAAAGTCCAGTTCAATGAAATAAATGTAAGAAATAACTTATTCTGCTCTTGGAGTCTTAGGGAATTTTTGCTTTGTCCCAGTGATGAATCACAACTCTACAGCCTGGTAAAAAGGGACATTTTCCCTTTCCCCCACTGTAGTTCGATCTCAGAGTTGGTATATATAATTAGCTGGGGTGTGGGAGGTGCAGTCCCCCACATGAGGGAAGTTCGACAAAGGGCATTTTCGATGAAATGCCATTTATTGAAATGAAGGTTTGATGATATAATATAGACCCCCGGAGGACATATGCATGGCTCTCACACATGCAACAAAATCTGAAAGATTTAGGAATTTTGCTTGGAAGTGTTTGCATAAGTATTTTTAAACCCCATTCAGACTCCAAAGACTTTTTCTTCAAGTAGATGGCAAATGTTGGAGGTATGCAGAAGAAAGAGGTAACTGGGAACATATGTTCTGGGAGTGTAATGAGTTGGCAAATTTTGAAAATTCCCTACAGAGTACTCTGTCAGAAACAGTGGGTAAGGAAATGATTTTTTTTTATTCTTGGACGTAGGATCTGAATTGCCTAGGCATAGTAAAAAAATGGAAACAGGATCTTTAGAAAATGGTAGGAGAAAATTACATAGAAAAAAATAGAAATTATGGGAGCAATACATGCAGAATAATGATTTGGAGGAGAATGAGTGAGGTTTAAGGGAAGCCTGGAATTCATCAATTTATGTAAGGTTGGATTGATAATAATTATACAGAAGGAATATATGTTGGATTGATAATAATTATTCAGAAAGAATATATGTGATGTACAATATTTGCAGCTTAGAATATTTTAATATGGTTTGTTTTCTTTTGTATAAATGGATGTCTACCTATGTCTAAAGTGATAATTCAATAAAGATGTTAAAAAAGAAGTAATTGACAGAATTTAACGATTTAACGTGCTCATTTCTATTACAAGAATGTCATCAGAATAAAAGATATTCTTTAATTTCTCCAAGTCTTTTGGGTTTCTAATACCATGACGGGAATGTAATCTATTCTTAAGTCAAAGTATGATTAAAGTTTATGAAATTAGTATTGTTTCAGTCTTTAATGTTAGCCAGAAGTGATCTTTGCAGCACCTGCAGTGAGTCCAGCAATGACACCTTCTGCAATTCATATGGAGTTACATGTATCGGTAACATATCTAAGTACAATTGTAAATTATTTTTTATAAGACCCATTGCTTCTACTGTTATTGGAACTGTCTGGGTATTCTTCCACGTTGCCCTTATTTCTGCCTGCAAATACTGGGATTTTATGACTTTGTGCATATCTGTATGTAAGATACTGCAGTCATTGGGTGTAACAGTTTCAATGGTCAATGCTACTTTTGTTTTCTTTTCATGGAATACTATAGCTGGTTTTCCCACATCTATTTGTTTTAACTGTTTGTAATGGATGATCCCACTTGATATAAACTGCATAATTTTCTATAATGCTTTGTGGATCACATTTCCAATGTTTTTCAGGTGCTTCAATATTATAATGTTTGCACAATCCCCAACGCAACAGTCTTGCTACAGTAATATGCCTTTCAGTATTCAATCCTTCTGCCATTAATATATCACAACCAGCAACAAGATGTGCAACTGTTTCCAATTCTGTTTTACAAAACCTACATATGTCTGTTTCTCCAACCTGTTCAATGGACTTTGTAAGCCAACACACATGTAGTCAACTTTCTTGAGCCACCAATATTAACCTTTCATCTTTTGATTTAAATTCACTTCTCCATAACCATTCCTGTGTTCAATCATGATCAACACAAGGTTGATGTAAATGAGATTTCTTTACTTGCAACTATATTTATGCATGTTCCACATTTCTTGCCTTCTTATCTGATCCTCCACCTTGATCTTTGGCACATGTAGTTGCTGCCTGATTTTTATCTACTTCAGGTTTGATTTCCATTCCCTCTTGACATATGATATACTTCCACTAAACAAAGCAAGGAAGTCATCTTAGACTTATTCTCCTCATGTTTTAAAACTTTCGCTACATTTGGGTCTTGGGAGGTCAGTAGATATGTATGTAGTCCTACGACTGCAGATTTATACATGTAATCAATTTTGAAGAGGCCAATACCTCCTTCAGAACATGGAATATATAGTCTTAGTATACACTGATTTTTATAAACCATTTCATAAGCATGAAACATCCTTCTTGGTTTCCTGTCCAACTGATCCAACACCTTTTGGGGCCAGACATTCTTGTAAAACAAGTTTAAATATGATAAAAAGGAAGGTGTGACAGGAAGTGTTAATGCTTCAACCTATCAGACCTTCTCTTTTAAACTTGAGAAAGAGAAACAGATGAATTCATGCCAGATGAAACATCAGAGTTTTTGTGAACATTTCTCAGGGTTAGTGAACTTATTTCCAAGTATTCCTGATACTGCAGGAATTCTCCCTTTTGTTGTAAAACACTTGTTAATGCACTTGAGCTCAAAACTAGTTTGTTTTCCATTAAGAGAGTTTTTGTGCACTCTGTTGGGAGCAAAGGGCTGATTCAACCCATCCAAGTTGGGAACTGCTGGTGAAAGGCTTATTGTGTACTTATCTGATTGGCCTGATGGCTTAATTGTGTAAAAGTCACGCATCCTGCTGATATAAAAGATGTGCAAATTGGTTACTCGTGTCTTGTATATAAGCAAGCATCTCCAGTTTACAGTCCTCTGTAGGAAATGCTCTTCATAGTCTCCCACTGTTCAAAGCTGCTTGAAGAGCTGCCAGTTTGTGCATAGGGTAGAATCACTGCAGGTCTTCTAATCGTATACTAGTAAACACCCTCACTTAGCCCTTTAAGTGACTCTCCCCTACTCCTTTTCATATACTAAGGATCTGGTATAATGGATATATGCTTCCCTGTCATCTCTGTTTCTGGCCTGGCGGATATGGGCATCCTGAGGCAGTGAAGTAACTACCTCATGTTCACTGAGTACCATTTAATCTTAGAACAGACTAACACAGATTGTGAGAGGAGTAGATACACAATGCCACTGGAGGCAAAGCTCTCACATGCACACATGAAAAATGCAAACCAGGTTGTTAGTGTCACACCCAAAATACTCACTACCAACACTAAAGAACAAACACATAGACCCACATATGAGGAGGTACTCACTTATAATCTACATAAACCTCCAATACATCTGAAAAGCATCTCTCATTGGCCCTGTGCACACTCAAGAAAGACAGCACCTCACAAAAAACATAATGCTGAAAAGCATAGTAGTCCTGCTTCCAAGCCCATAAGGCAACAGCCAAACAATCTAGTTACTGTGGATTCCATTATAAGACATACCAATGTCCCCCTTATCAGGCTAAACAAGGGGGACATCACAGTGAGCTGTCTATCTGGAGCCAGGATCCACCAGATCACACCTACACTTAGGTCTTTAAACCGCAAGTACCAGTATGACACAGTCATAGTCCATATGGGCGTAAATGACCTAAGACGTACCTGACTGGATTATATGAAGAGAGACATGATGGAACCCAGCTGGGTATGAATCTAGCCTTGAGTATCATCCTACCTTAATGATGATGCCACAGTACCAGAAAAAAATGACTGATTTTAACAATTGGCTTAGTTTCTTCTGTGACAACAAGGAGATCCAATATACGTCAGCTTGGGGAGAAATGAAAAACAAACCATGATGCTTTGCCAGAGATGGTTTCCACTTGTCACCACTTGTCTTCTGGATACTGGCAAAAACATTATCTATCCCCATAGTGCCTTTTTTAGGCCATGTCAAGTTGTTAAACCCTCCAGCATAACAAAAATCACTCACAACTACCTAAAGGTACTGCTGCTCAGTGCTAGGAGTTTAAATAAAAAAACTAAACTCTCTGGAAGTACTCCACAGTCTGAAGAATGCAGACATATGTGCAATCATGGAAACATGGTTCAGAACCATAGAAAGCGCCCCGGCTATCAAAGGCTATAACACCTTTCATACATTTTGATCTCCTTCATCTCAAGATAAAACAAAGGGAGGAGGTGTCTCAGTGTTCATAAAGGACAAGTACACTGCTAGACTATTCCAACAACATGACTTGCTTGAGCTGCTCCATGCCCAGCTAACCATAGGTGCGACCTCTTATCATATCCTTGCTAACTACAGATCCCTAACATGAGTCTGGAAAACCACACTTCCTCCCTAAACCTACTGGAATCTCTTAACATTCAGCCTAATACCATACTTATGGGTGACTTCAACTACTCCATCATAAACTGGAAGACTTATACAAACCATAATTCAGTTTCTCAGAGGTTTTTGGACTTCATCAATGTAAACATCCTGCCTGGAGTACTAGTTAGGTCACCAACTAGAGGTACAAATATCCTAGACTTGGTAGCCATGAACATGGGTGGGATGCTGCTCCTTCCTGTGCATTATCCCCTCCCTGGTAAAATCTGGTCACAGACTGATCTCCTTTAGTATTAAAACTAACCTAGAACCCCAATCAAACTCCAAACCTGTTAAGAACTTTGCTAAGGCCAATTACCTCAAACTACGTGATAGCTTAGTAAACTTCCAAGCCCATCCAAACCTGGATGACACTGAGACCTACTCTGAGCTGTACAGAAAACCACTGTACAACCACATTTATAGCTGCATAGTGGAGGCAGTACCTGTCTGAGTCAAACCTATGATTACAGATAAAAATAAACCACCCTGGTGGACCCCTAGCATAAATAGATTATTCAACAAAAGGAAAAATAATACTCTCCAAAGGCAAGAAGGAACAGACAAAACAGTGCAAAAAGGCATTCACCAGTCTAAACAAACAAACTAGAGAGCTGGTTAAATCTGCCAAAACAAACTATGAGGCAAAGATAGTCTCCCAGGTGAAAGATAACCATAAGGCTTTTTTCTAATTATGTTAGTAACCTCAGGGGAAATGTGCAGAGTTAATCATGAATGGCAACACTTACACCCTGCTGGCTGACAAGTTCAGTTCAATCTCCTCCCCATCACCTCCTACCACACCCAAAATAAAATCTGTAGCTACCCCCCTACCAGTCATTATGAGGGAGCAGGTCCTTACTGAGCATGCTATGGCCAAAACCACAGCCTCCATAGGTCCTGACCACATTCCAGGATGCTTCTTAAATAGCTTAAAACAAAATCTATCAGGCCCCTAGAAACCCTCTGTAATCACAGCCTCCAGATGGGCTTTGTCGCAGAGGAATGGAGGAATGTAACAGTCATCCCTCTACACAAGGGGGCCCATCAACTGACCCAGTGAACTACGAAACCATATGTTTGACCAGTCTTTTCTGCAATGCCATGGACAGAATTATTACAGACCTCATCAATAATGACACAGGAACTCTCCAAAAACTGGACCGGTCCCAATTTGGCTTTTTCAAGGGGAGGTCTTGCCTGCTCAATCTGTTGGACTTCTTCGAGAAAGTCACCAGGGCCATGGATAAGGGTAAAACAATACACACCACTTATCTAGACCTAGCCAAAGCTTTCAACACAATTCCCCACTTAGGGATCATAGATAAACTTATTGAGTTAGGTGTAAACCCTACATCATCAGATGGAGAGCCATCTGGCTGACTGACAGTTCACATGTTGTCCAGGTAAGTGAATCCATTGCTGATAAGAAACCTGTTACTAGTGATGTCCCACAGGGCTCAGTGTTGGGACCCCTCCTGTTTGGTATATACGTCTCTGGCCAATGTTGGGGGACTCTGGCTCACCAAGTTCACTGAAGATTGTAAGCTGGGAGAAATCACTGAATTTCCAAATGATGTTGACATTCTAAAAATGACAAACAACCAAAACCATGGTCTGAGATTAAATGCTAAAAAATTTGTAATCATACCCTTCAGTAAAAGGGTACAAAGTGTACAAAGACATGCATCTGGAGTGTTTCTCCCCAGGCCTCTGCTGAAAATTGGCTTAGTTCCAAGTTGGACTTTCCCAGTTAACAAATGTTAAATAAATACAAAATTAAATAAATCAGATATCCCTGCAAATTATAATATTGATAGCACATCCCTAAAAGTAGACGCAGTGATGAGGGACTTAGGAACATAGATAGATAGTAACCTAAATGTTGACCACTGGGTAGCTACAGTAGTGAGAAAATCCTTCTGTGTGCCTCAACTTATAAGTAAAAACATGGCATCAAGTTCAAAGGAAGTCATAGTGCCATTGTACTCGGCCATCATCAGACCCATAACTGAGTACAATGCTCCCTTCTGCACATACCTAACCAGGCCTTTATACCAAATGGAGTAGCCCTAGAGGTTTCTCACTAAAAAAATGACAAAAACATAAGGCACATGTTTTATGCAGACCAACTAAAAGCCCTATTCCTTACTCTGTCTCATATCGTTTATTGAGAGAGGTCTTATGCCTGACCTATAAGGCATTTTCTCATCCAGCCCTAATGAAAATGTTGCATATTCACAAGAAAGATTAGACAATGGTTACATGTTTCATGGACCTGAACCTTATTTGTGACTCTAACAGAATTTGCTAGAGGTTACCTCTTCTATGGAATAAATTTCCCATCTTTGTAAATCTAGGTCTGTCCCTTACGCTATTCCAAAATAATTTTGATAAATGGATGGAGAACTGTAGGTGCTGCCCATGTCACTTATGGATAGAGGCAGTCTGTAAAATGACTCAGGGCTCCAACACCCAAAGATCCACTACCCTGATACTACCCCATCCCATATCTGGGAATTATGTTATAATATTGTCATATCCTGGGTATTATTGGCTAGGCTTATAATTCTCTACAAAGTAAGGTAGTGTGCAACTCACCCCCCCCATCCTGTAAGACTTTTTTCAATAGACAAAAGTAAGTGTTGCTCCCCCTGTGGTTTGTTCCAAGCACATACTTTTAAACAGAACCAAATCCGGCACAGTCTTATACACTAGCCCCCATGTCATGTTTAGGATCATGAAGCCTTCTGAGTAGCTCATGTTTTCCTACCCTATGATTTTTCTGTTAGGGTGTCATTACCATTTCAAGTTGCTTTAGGTGGCTTGTTCAAAGCATATAAAACACGATTGCATTCAATTTTTTTTGGATCAGCGAGATATAAAGTGGTACAGCGAACTGATAGGGCACAGAATTTGCTCTCCTAACTTCGATAGATTCACAATGGTTAATGTTTAAAATATTGTCTACTATTGTATCTAGATCCTTAATTATGATGCTGTTTCTGATTATTTCAGCATTTATTTTGTAGTCATATTTTATGTCCTTGTCCTTTTTCCAAGTCTCATGATGTTATGTTCTCATTGAAAGCAAGATCATTATTACTGCTCCATACGTGCATTTGTATGCCATCTAGAGAACCTCAGCATCTTTTGTCAAAGTAATTACATTATTCAGGATTCTATGCATAAACATTGTGGGCCATGGAGCAGGGCCAGTATGCCATAAAACGTGGACCAGTGTCCTTTGCTATTCATAAATATGGTAACAAATCAGGTTGAACGTTGCATACAGAGATATCTTCTGTGTAAGCATAGGACTCAGTGTACAAACGACATATGCAAAAGACCCCCCCATCATACATGATTCAGAAAAATAACATATGGCACTCCATCCATGTACAGTCCAGTGGTGTTACTCTTTGTAGCACAGTGATTCCCCTTCCCTGCTAAATATTACTCAGCATATATAGTGGAGAAATATGTCAGTGCTGTTTAAAAAAAGTGGATTCCTTTTGCATGATAGGAAAACCCTACTGGTAACAATGTTCCCTGTGGTGCTGTAAATCAGCTGCCTTATGCATCCCATCCACTAACAGACATGACCTGAACTTCAACCAATAGAATAGCACCAGATCCTCTCATTATCATAAAATGATAAAGACCCTAGTTCTGCCATCATGACTAAGTTAAACATTTTAAGAATCAGTCACAGGGATGGTGGCAGAGCACATAAAGGAGCACCAGGGGAAAGCTGTGTACTGAGGTAAACAAGCTGAACCTTAGTATGTCATATTTATTCTCAGCTGTGCTGTGTTGTGACGTCATGCAACATGGCATACTACTGCAGCTCCTGGACTGAAAATGGAACTGGGACTGGCTTGGGCATTTAGAGCGCTTAAGACAGCAGTGTACATCATGCACTGACCTGAGTATGTATTATACCATGATGTATTATGTACTTCAGTGTGCAATTCATAGAGACTAAGGGTATTTTATACATCCTGAAAAGCTGTAAACTAAATATTGTGTGCAGTTTACTTGTACACCTTTGTGCACCATATTTACAAAAATCAGAGACATTCTGCAAAATCAGGGACATTTGAGAGGTATTATGCCAGGTCTAGAGTTGTTTGGTTATGATGTGTCCAATGCTGCTTATAGATTAACACCACTGAAGTTTATCTACTTACAATTTAGTTATTTTTAAACTGTCAGCCTCTATCTTGTCTTGTGACAATACATTTATCTTATTTAGTTTTCTCTATGAATCCTTAATTAGTTTTTGTCCTTTATTATTAGCCAATCTTGCTATATTTAGATTGTAATTTACTTAAATGTTATTACACATTATCTATTTTACTGTTTTATCATATCTCTGCTGTTTTTATTTCCTTTCATGTCTATTTGTGCAGAGGTTAATTATTCAGTATAATAAAAATAAAGTTGAAATTGGTTTGATCGGGGATCTGCCTATGTGCTAATACAGTGGATATAAAAAGTTTACACACCCCTGTTAAAATGTCAGGTTTTTGTGATATAAAAAAATGAAACTACAATAAATCATTTCAAAATGTTTCCCACCTTTAATGTGACCTATAACCTGTACAATTCAATTATAAAACAAACAAATCTGTAACGGGAAAAATATAAAAATAAAAAACTTACAATACGCTGGTTGAATAAGTGTGCACACCCTTAAACTAATACTTTGTTGTGTGTGCACACCCTTAAACTAATACTTTGTTGAAGCACCTTTTGATTTAATTACAGCATTCAGTCTTCTTGGGTAGGAGTCTATCAACATGGCATATCTTAACTTGGCAATATTTGCCCATTCTTCCTTGCAAAAGAGCTCCAAATCTGTCAGACTGCAAGGACATTTCTTGTGCACAGCCCTTTTCAGGTCACCCACAGATTTTCTATTGGATTTAGGTCTGGGCTCTGGCTGGACCATTCCAAAACTTTAATTTTCTTCTGGTGAAGCCATTCTTTTGTTGATTTGGATGTATGCTTGGAGTCATTGTTGTGTTGAAAGGTGAAATTCCTCTTCATATTCAGCTTTCTAGCAGACAAGTGAAGGTTTTGGGCCAAAAGTGACTGGCATTTGGAACTGTTCATAATTCCCTCCACCTTGACTAAAGCCCCAGTTCCAGATGAAGAAAATCAACCACAAAGCATGAAACTGCCACCACCATGCTTCACCGTGGGGATGGTGTTCTTTTGGTGATGCGAAGTGTTATTTTTGTGCCAAACGTACCTTTTGGAATTGTGGCCAAAAAGTTCAACCTTGGTCTCATCAGACTATAATACATTTTCCCACATGCTTTTGGGAGATTATGTATTGTTTTGCAAATTTTAGCTGGGCCTGGATGTTTTTCTGTGTACGAAAAGGCTTCCATCTTTTAACCCTACCCCCATAGTCCAGACATATGGAGAATATGGGAGATTGTTGTCACATGTAGTATACAACCAGTACTTGCCAGAAATTCCTGCAGCTCCTTCAGTGTTGCTGTAGGTCTCTTGGCAGCCTCCCTGACCAGTTTTTGTCTTGTCTTTTCATCAATTGCGGAGGGACATCCAGTTCTTTGCAACGTCACTTTTGTCCCATATTTTCTCCACTTTTTGATGATTGTCTTCACTGTGTTCCATGGTATATCCAATGCTGTGGAATTTTTTTTGTACTCGTCTCCTGACTGATACCTTTCCACAGTGAGATCCCTTTGATACTTTGTAAGATCTCTGTGAACCATGGCTTTTGCTGTAGCAGGTAACTGAGTAAATGTCAGGAAAATCCGACTAGGACAGCTGAACTTTATTTGGGATTAATCAGAATCTCTTTTAACTGATGGCAGGTGTGTACACAAGAAGACTGAATGCTGTAATTAAATCAAAAGGTGCTTCAACAAAGTATTAGTTTAAGGGTGTGCACACACAACAAAGTATTAGTTTAAGGGTATGCACACTTATGCAACCAGCGTATTCTATGTTTTTTTATTTTTTTATATGTTTTCCCCTAATAGATTTGTTTGTTTTTCAATTGAATTGTACAGGTTATAGGTCACATTAAAGGTGGGAAAACTTTTGAAATTATTTATTGTGGTCTCATTTTTATATCACAAAAATCTGGCATTTTTACAGGGACGTGTAAACTTTTTATATCCACTGTATTTTATTTAAGATAATTTGATAGAGATTAGGCTTTGCTTCATTCTGTGTCAGAAATGCTGTCCGCAGGACCCTGTGTTTTTAATTTTGTCTGTGGCAGCAGTTGCTATATTGGTAGTTATATAATGGGTAACACTTCTAATCTCTATAACACTCTGATATATTTATTTGCTTATTATAAAACAAGCATATTTGCTATATTTTGTTGATGGTTGATCACTTTGTTATTAATAACATGTTAAATTCACAATTTTGAATTTCACTTTTCTATTGTAATTAAAAAATACATTATTACTGCTTTCATCCTGGTAGGAATAACTGAGTTCAAAATTAGTTTTGCTAAGTCTGATCTAAACGTACTTTTATGAAAAGGATAACTTTTGAAAGCTAAGTAGTATTTTTTTACATTGTGTAGCTTATTCATTTTTGTGATTCTACTAAAGAATTTTTTTTTAATTTACCTGAATATCTGTGTCCTTCTAGTTTATTTTCATGAATATAGAAGTTAATGCCCCCAAAGTCAATGACATTATCCTGAGAAATCTGAGTAACTGAGTATAGTACTATAGTTTATTTTCATAGGTCTCTAATTTTTTTTCCCGTCATATCTTCCATGAATAAAATCTAGGAAGGATTTTTCTTTTTTTGAACGAGTTTGATTTTACTCCTACTCAGCCATAATTGTAAAAGGGCAGCATTTCCCTTCCGTATACTCTATTAGCCTTTTGCTAGATTAATCATTTTCTAAAATATCCAGTTCAATAGCTTTCATCTGTAAATGTTTTCATTTCTGAACTGATCCTCCAGAGGTCATGCAGGTTCCCAGTTTAGATAGTACTTTCAAGACGTAGCTTGTACATTTCCAAAAGCTGCTTTTTTACTTGATTTAGTAGTTAGTGCAGGGGATAAAGACTCTGAGCTGTTACTGAGTTTCTTTTTGTAGGGTTTGATTCCTTCCACTTCTGTTTCTCTGAGCAATTTTAACCCAAGGCTCCTGTATTGCTAATTATGCTGTTTTCTGCTTCATACTTACAGCACAATTTGTGTAGGCTACCTTTTCTCATTCAAGCCTACCGCACTTCAAACGCAGATCAAACACAGTGTTGTTGTTATAACTTAATTGTGGTTTTGAATGATGGTATTTAGTACCACAATTATGCAGTTTAGAAGTGAGAACTTTATTTTAACTAAATGTGTAAAGCAAAAAAAAATAATCTTTGCATGTTTAGTGGAATTATTTTTCTCACATTTAAATTTTCTTTAACTGTGAGCTCCAGGTAACCGATGTCTAGCCAGCTAGTAGTCAGGAATGTAACGGATCATTAATTGATTGTCAGCTGGTGTTACTGAGTTAAAACTGGTTGGGAAAGTGCATAATAACAAAAAAAACTATCATACCTCTCACCTCTCCCTGATTTTTGGGGATGTCCATGATTTTGACTCAACTTTTAGTGCCATTCTTCTTAATCCCTCCAAATACTGAAGAATTTTAGAGAAAAGATAGTCAATTATGATTAGTAAATAATGACAATAATTAGTATTATGGGCTTCTTTTACTTTAGGAAAATGTATAATTCATATTCTCCTACTGTGTCAACATCTCAAGTTAATAGTATTAATATTTTAAAAAGTGTCCCTGATTATCAGTGATTACTTCTGTATTTGAACCTGATTCTGTTGAGATTTGTCCCTGATTCAGTTGAGAGCTATAGCTAGGGTTAAACCTGAATAAAAACAATTTAAAAACCTATAAAGCAGACACTGTGACATAGTAGCCCCAAAACACTGTAACAGCAAGCGACTTCATCCAGCTATCCAGCCACGCACAACCCCTTTTCCTCATTTTTGCACATGGGGTTGGGGTGTCACTTCAACAGTGACAATCATCAGAGCCACGTTTTACACTGCCGGGTGGCTATCCCTGCCTCAGTAGTTCTTCCACACCACACACTCACATGCACACTAACACCTATGGCCAGTTTAGAGTGTCTAGTCCACCTACTGCATGTATTTGGAATGTGGGAAGAAACCCACGTGAACACAGGAAGGACTCTGCACAGAATGCACTTCCGCCAAAAATCGAACATAGTTTATAAAAAAGAGTTTTGTGACTGTGTCCTGCTTGACTGGGCCAAATTTTGAGGCAATCAGCTTGAGAAAAAAAAATTTAAAGCAGTTATGGGGACATCATTGTTCATGCTGTACTAAACAGTCTCAGAAGGTCCTCATTTTAGATATGTAATAGGATTTGGTGAGATTATTAAACATCCTACATAAGCAGAAACTGTCCTGCATGCTTTGCAAGAGCATTCTAATTTACAGACCCCATTCACTGCCTAAAATCACCAATGGGCACTTAAGACAGTGAGGTGCAGAGTGCCACATGCAAATGTCAAACTCTGTGGGAGGGGTATATGTAAACTACCATCCTGATATGCTGCTTAGTTACAGTAGTCATGTTGTGTGTGTTTGAGTGAGCACCAGGACAGTATGTGCAGGAATCTGTCACTGCCTTAGCATAAACGGCTATCTGAGTGCTTCTGCTGTTTGTCTCTGTATGAGCATGAGTGTCTACTGTGAGTGTCGCTGGGTGTGCGTGTGTGTGTGTGTGTGTGTGTGTGTGTGTGTGTGTGTGTGTGTGTGTGTGTGTGTGTGCATGTGAGTACTGGCACCTTATGTGAGGAAGTCTGCCAATGTCTCAGCTGTTGTGAGTTTTGGTGTGCATGTGTGTGTGTGTGTGTGTGTGTGTGTGTGTGTGTGTGTGTGTGTGTGTGTGTGTGTGTGTGTGTGTGTAAGAGAGCCATAGTCATGCAAATTCCAGGGTAACAAGAGGATGTACTGATTTAAAGTCATTGAAATTCCCTGAAGGGTGCTCTTTATCTTGGGATAATACAGCTCCAAACTTAACATTGATGTATCTGTATGGAAAGTAAATCCTCTAATAAAGTCAGGAGTTAGTAACACTGGTTCAGATCATAATAGCCTTTTCCATTCATTAAATGCTCTACTTGTTTCAAGAGAGATTATTGCTCTGTAATAAGAAATTTCCCTTTTGTAAGATCTGTAAAAAGAAAGGTATTCGTTCAGAACTGAGTGCATATATTTTACCACCTTCAGCCATCTGCATGTGAACAGTATAAGCCAACTTTTTACTACTTCTGCTTTTTTCCAGCTGTGGCCTTTACAGGTCTATATTATATTGTCGAAATGGCATTACAGCGAATGCTGTTTGAACAACACATAAAGAGTGAAATTCAAAAACAGCGAGACCCCAGGTCACAGATTTTTTTCCTAGGGAAAAAAATCGGTAGACCAACGATACACAACACACCACTTAAACATTTCAAAGTGGGAGGCCAGTGTGGGGGGCTGAGCCCCCCCCCAACTAAATATACCAACTCCAAGACTGCACTACAGTGGGGTAAAGGGCAATGTCACAGCTCACGCCAAACGATTGTTTTTCCCTAGGAAAAAATCGCTGACCTGAGCTTTCACTGTTTTTGAATTTTGCTCTTTATGTGTCGTCGAAACAGCATTCGCTGTAATGCCATTTCGACAATATAATATAGACCCGGCTTTACCACCCTTCTCCCTGTAAGTTATCTCTGATATATTCTGCTTCCACCATTACCAGACTATCCTGTCTGTCCTTTACATTCTAACATGACTTTCACCTTTGGTAAGTGAAACTCCCATGACTTTCTGGTATATAGCAGCATATTGTGAGGCAGGCTTCAATACTTTTCCATCATTCTCTGAAAAATACCGAGAGCTCAATGTAGCACTGTATAATAAAATCAACCTTTCAAGGCTAGAAAAACTATTTTTTGTTTAGCGGATATGGAAAGTAGTATCTGCCAACATCCCTCATTTAAGTCTAATGGTGTTAAGTGCCCTGCTTTTTTATTCTTTTTTTTTGTTTATTTATTTATATTTTGGCTTTTAGGGTAGACCACTATTCAGAGAATAACCCATTGCAGGCACAGCTTGGGTTGCAATCACATTGTAACAATGAAAAGCAGCAAATAACAAATATCAACAGAAGCAGAATAAAAGAGATATTGTAACAGCTAAGAACAATAAACAACAAATATCAATAAAAGTATATTAGATAGGTCTGTGATTAATAATACAGAGGCATGAATGCAAAAGAACGGTAAAAGATATATAAGGAACCCGAAGTACAGGGAAAGATTGATAGTTACATATTCCACACGGTTTTACTTAGGTTTAATTTCTCCAAGTGTTTTAAGTTTCTAATACTCTAAACAAACCTAAAATTTTAATTTATACCAGCTATGTGAATCGCTTAATGGGCCACATTTCTAAATCAGGGTACGGTTAAAGTTTATGACAGCAATATTCTTCATATCTTTGCTGTCAGCCACAATGTTCTTCTCAGCACCTACAATGTGTGTAGAATTGTTTCCTTCTGCAGTTCATATGGAGTTACATGTATTGGTAGCATATTTAAGTACAATTACAAATTCTTTTGTCTTAGTCCTGTTACTCCTAACGCTGTTAGAACTGTTTGGGTATCTTTAGTTTACATTGCTGCAGTTTCTACTTGCATATCCTGGTATTTTTGACTTTGTGACTAAAGAATATCTAACTACATAATTCTGAAGGAAAATCATTGCCTGTGAACTGACAGGTGCATAGTTACACTAGTTATTTCTGTTACCACGATGCTACTTAAGGCATAACCTTCACTCTGGGCATTGTCTTCATGTTATGTTCTATCAGTTTACTTCTCCCAGGTGTTTCCAAGATCATTACTTTAACTCTTACTAGAAATGTTTTTATTTCCAGATTTTATACCTCTGACATGGATTCCTCTAGATACATTTCAGGTAGAAATTTTCTTTTGCCTCCTTTATAATTTCTACCTTGCAAGCTACGCACTTAACAATCAGCATGTTAATAATACCTATCTATCTATATGGTTGTGTGTATGCATGATTTTGTCACTAGCATAGGTTCATAGATTACTACTAGCCTAGCTGTCCCTGTGGTCCATTTTTAGCCTAGTCAATTTCCTGTTCATAGGTGAGATTCAAACCCTGTACTTAGTGTGTGCAAGGTAAATACCTTAACCATTATGCCAACCTCATTATACACATAAGATAGCAAAAAATACAGCTAATGTTCGAAATGTTAAAGGGTGCTGTTAAATGCTAACCTTACACTTACCATTACATATAAAGAATAACAAACCCATTGTAGTTTTTAAAGTTTCAGATAATAAAAGTGCCTATCTAATTCCATGAATATTCTAAACAATTTATGTATGGTTTCAGGTTCCCCATACAGGCATACATATGCATTTCAGAATTACATGTGATGCAAGAGGTTAACTGAAGGAGCTGTACGTATCTTCTTCGCCTTTCCTAACACTTCTACATTCCAAAACCCTCTCTTTTGAAAGTGTTCAGAGAATTTGTAGATTGAAAAAGTGCTGTTATCTTTCAAATGTTTTACAAAAGTAAATGGAATTGTGTAGATACTGGTTAAACTTATATTTTATTGTACTCTAAATAGCAGGACACATTTCAAATTCTAACTTATACCAGCTTTGTGAATAACTTAATTTGTTGCTTACACTTACAATAGATGGTTCATAGGTTCATAGGTAGGTACTAGGCTATTGGCCCTAGGGCCTATATAAGCCTAGCCAAAAATGTACCCTGGCTTTTGCCACCCAAGAAAATTATTTTCCTGTGCCCCTGTCGAGCAGAGCCACAGAAGTGATCCCTGGGGTGAATGTCCTATTTCCCATCCAATCATCAAGATTTTTCTTGAAGAGTGCTAATGAGGAGCTCTGTTTGACATAGATAGGTAGTCCATTCCAGAGTATGGGAAGTCTCTGGAACAGGAATCTATCCCTCCAGCATGTTCTGTTTATTGTGGTGACAAGGTTTAGGTCCCTAGAGCATGTAGCTTAGAGGGATTGAGATTTCTTTAAGTGGAGCATGTTCAACAGCTCTGGGTTTGACCTAGCTTTATATGTTAGGCAGAGATCGCCTCTGAGTAGGCGATATGTGACAGAGTTAAGCTGGAGTTTTTTGAGACGGTCTGCATAGGGCATCTGTTTGAGGCCAGTAATCCTCTTTGTGAGGTATTTCTGTGGCCTTTCCAGTTGTGGTAGATGTCTTGTGAGATACATACCAAAAGGGGTGCTGTACTCTATAATGGGTCTAATGAGTGATGAGTAGAGGGGAACAATGACCTCTTATTTTCTGGATGAGAAATCTTTTGTGATGAGGTGAGCCACGTAGAAGGATTTCCTGACCACTGTGGCGATGTGATTATCAAAGGAGAGACTACTGTCCACCTGGTAACAGAAAGATCGGAAGTTCCTGGGCATCTTTGTATGGCACTGGATTTTTCCCTATGCTGCATGGAGTTTATTAATCATGTTTTCTGTCTACAGGTCTTGGGCATGGATGGATATGATCTTGCCCAGCTCGAACAGGAGACATTGCTGTTGGTTATTACAAGTACATTTGGAAATGGCGATGCACCAGAAAATGGACAGGTAATAGTGAATTCTTATATAGCAACGTGCACCTGTAATATAAACTGTTCACCTGCTGTTTAGTTTTATAAACTGAGCTACATCATTCATAGACAAGTTAAGAATCTAGGTTTGTTGAGAAATATTTTTAACAGAATAGTATTGTTGCAAAGTGGGGTAGTCTCAGACCCAGTTTTGCAAATTTGATAATAGCTGCATGGAAGAGAGGTATCATATATAATTCTTTATGTTGAAAATTCCGTGCAATTTCTACTTGCTTTAGGGACAGTTTTTTTTAATATATGGAATGGAACATGTGAGCTACTGAATGAATTACTTTAATTATATAAACCTTAGTACACCTTCCTGATAATTTGAGATGACAGTAAATTACCTCGCTATTAATTATTTCACCAATAAACATGTACAAGAAGAAATTAGTAGCATTCATATTTGGAATGTTGTACTATATATCAATTCTTAGTGAAGAAAAATGTTATTAAGAGTGAGTTCCTAAGGGTTACACCTTAAATCTAAAATCATTTGAGTGGAGAAGTGTGCAGAAACTGTGAAAATGTTTCATATAAATGGTATCCTAAGAATGTGGTAATTCAGACATTTGAAGAAGTGTGGCACGATAACAATGGTTATTATAGTACTATAATGTGTCAAACATCAAGGAGTGCTAACCAGATATTTAAAAGCAAAAGACTCATTTCTGTATAGTTTACTTTGAAGTTATCAACAAGACTGCTAGACTTGAAAAACTAAATATCGCATCAGAGAGTTTAAAGTAAAAGCAGGATGTAATAATGTTCATCTGTGTCTGTTCTTGAAAATGAATTTAATGTTATTGAAAACTATACATACTGAAAGTGTTGAAATGAGTAATTTATTTATCTGTTTATTTTTATTTTATACTGACCACAGAGGTTTGCAAAAGCACTCATGAAAATGGTTCAGTCATGGTCAAGAACTCTACACCAGCTGAAGTGAGTAAGCCAAAAAAAAAAAAAAAAAAACTAACAAACAAAAAAAATCAAGTGGCTAAATTGCAGATGCCTTTACTTCCTTTTATTGTGCATGTCGTCACATTCATCTTATCTGTCTGTAGTAGTGGCATGGGGAATTAAGTTACAATTTTGACAGCAGCTTCCATTTTTAAAAACCTGAAATAGTGCAAAATATTTCCTGATAAAACATAATTTCTTCTATGGCACATTAAATGTAAATAAAATAAGGTCTTATGCACAGCTAATATAGTTTCTGATTGCTGCACACTAAGCTGTAGTATAAAAGTTTTCTCAGGTATGTTGAAGTCGCTTGTTCCTTGGGAAGTCCTGGCAGTTTGTGGTACACTGTTAAGTTGTTCTTGTGTTTCTCAGCTATGTTAACTCAGATACTAAGGGCTGAATGTATTTATATATGTATTGATTGAGTGATAGATGACTACCCATTAGTATGATGTCAGTAAGATGGAATATTTGTATCTGTGTGTAGTTAAGGACTGTTCTCAGCTGTGAACCTCATGCTGAGTTTACTGTTAAGACTTTGTTTCACAGCCCCATGGTCTAGGGTCCAGTCCAGACTTCTAGTCATTGCCTGTATGCACATTGAACACTGTCCCTGTATCTGTGGCTTTCTCCAGTTTCCTTCAGTCTTCCAAAAACATGCTATTTAACTGGCTACACTAAATCAAAAATAGATTACTTAATTAACTACATTAATATATAACTATATATTTGAATACGTTTACTGTGATATTGGTTAAGGATTTTTCTTATCATCAAAACTTGAGCTTTCAGTGAATTGTGCCCAGGCAACTGATTTTCAGTGAAATGAGTTTTCAGTGAAATGAGTTTCAGTGGTGTGTTTTTAGTGAAACAAAGTAGACCCATATTTATTTTAATACTTATTTGCATTTGTTTACTGGGAGGTCTACTGGGCCAGGGCCTGTTTTCAGTAGAGGCCCAGGGAGAAAAGCTCCAAAAACAAACAACACAATAAAGCTACAGAATCAAAATACAGAAATCAAGCAGCGATGGTACAGAACACTACATCACAGAATGGGTGATAAATTAAAATAGATAATACTCGTTGTACAGATGTTAGATTTTAAGTATGCAAGCCAAACAAGAATACAATTGATGACATGGAATAATAGTGAATGTGTGGACAATACAGTATTGCAGTTTTGCAATAGAGAGGAAAAGATGGAGAGCAACAGATTAAAGATTCTGAGAGTGAGGGACAGCCTTAGAGCTATTGTTATATAGGCATCAAGAATGAATAGAGGGTATGGTATTTAACTAATAGAGTAGATCATGTGTGGCTGGGTGGCACATGTTGGACTTAGCAAGTTGGAAGCACTGAATGTATATATGAGGAGTCTGAGACGTAAGCGAGATGGGAAGGAAAAGTAGGAAGGCTAGGAATATATATTTTTTATAGTCAGTGCTGGTAGATGTACATAGCCAATTGGAGAACAGGTGTTGTTTCAGTCAAGTCTTAAAGCATTCTGAGTTGCTAGTAGACCTAATTAAAGGAGGGAGAGTATTCCACAGTTTTACTATAGAATATGTGTTATGCATTTGACTTGAAGAAAGATTAAGTTTTGGTACATTAAGGAGCATCTGATTGACTGACTGCAGAGATCTGTTTGGGTGATACATTTTGAAAAGAGAGGAGATGGCAGGACAACTAGAAGGCTTATAGATTAGCCTATGAGCTGTGGTAAGTTGCAGGTATGTTAGATGCTGGGAAACTTCTAGCCTATTTATATGTTGGAGTGATACACAGTGGTGTGACGAGTGTTTGGCACTGGTTACAAATTTTGCGATTTTATTGTAGCATGACTCCAGTTTGGATTTAAGAGAGGCTTGTATATTAGTAAGGAGAAGTGCACCATAGAGCAAGGATGGAAGTAGAAAGGAAGAGGCAAGGGATAGTCTTGCTGCATAGGTGAGGAAGTTTTTGTGCCTGTACAGGATGCCTAGTTTCTGATGTTTTTTTTTTTTTTATGTTAGTGTTAATATGCTGGTCAAAAGTTAGGTGTTCTGCTATGGTGACACCTTGAAGTTTGGTATATGAGACTACTTCAAGGCAAGTGTTGTTGAGCAAGTTGATCGTAAATTCATTTGTGGTTAGGGTGTTGTTTTTTGGGGGGTGAATAATATGAGTTTGGTTTTACTAGCATTTAAATAGTTATTATACATCCAGGTTTCAGTGGAGGTGAAGGCGTTTTGGGTGAGTGTAAGTAGTTCTGAAGTAGGCTTGACCATGTTGATGGTGGAGTCATCTGCATATTGTATGACATTAGCATGGGGTATGCTGGTATGGAAATCGTTAATGAAAATGATGAAGAGCAGAGGACCTAGTATGGACCCTTGTGGGACTCCAGTACTGATGTTGAGGAAAGGAGAAAGGGATTTGGTGCCATCTGGTTGTTTATTGTCAATCTGTAGTGTAGCTGGAAAACCAGCCTAGGTTAGGGGGAGGTATGCCTAAGTTGGAGAGTTTGGTCAGAAGAATTGGTGGGAGACAGTATCGGATGTCTTGAAAAGGTCAAGAAATAGTGAGTAAACAAGGTATCTTGAGTCGTGAGCATGGTTGACTGTGTCCAAAAAGGATATAAGAGCAGTGGTGGTGCTATGACTAGGCCTAAACCCATCTTGGGTAGGGGAGAGGAGGTTGTGGTGTAGTAGGTAGTTAAGTAGTTGGCTTTAGATTATAGGATCATAGGGTCATATGAGATTACTAGGCTAATGGCCCTGGGGCACTTACAAGCCTAGCCAAGAGTTTATCCCCCAAAAGAGAAACCTCAGTCATCACCTGTCATCCCTGTCAATGAGGAACAAAGGTGGAACCTCGGGGCCAAATTTATGGTTTCCTATCCACTCATCAAGATTGCCTTTGAAGAGGGCCAGTGACGTACTCTGTTTAACATGTATGGGAAGTCTATTCCAGAGATGGGGCAGCCTCTGGGAGACAAACCTGCCTCTCCAGCAGGTTTTGTTGATGTTGCATATTAGATTTAGGCCTATCAAGTGGGTAATGTGTGAGGAGTTAGAGTTATAGATATGGAGCATCTCTAGTAGGGCAAGGTATGAGATTGCCTTGCAGGTGAGACACAGATCACCTTTGAACAATCTGTATGATACCAAGTAGAGTGATAGGATTTAAGCTTGTCCACATAAGATAGGTGTTGGAGGCCATGGATTCTCTTTATGAGGTATTTCTGTGACCTTTCCAGTTGGTGCAGGTGTTTGGAGATGTAGATACCAAACAGGGCATTATACTCAATCATAGGCCTAATAAGAGAGGAGTACAAAGAGGTAATAACTTCCTTTTTTCTGGATGCAATCCTTTACCTATAAGATGAACCAAGTGAAAGGCTTTTCTGACCACAGCCACCACATGATAGTCAAATGTGAGATTGTTGTCAACTTAAGTACCCAGGTCTCTCACCAGAGGTTGTGTGCTTAGGGGGTTGCCATTGGTGTGGTAATCAGTAGGGGCCATGTTTTTGCCAAATGGTATGATAATACATTTTTTTGCATTTAACTTAAGGCCATGACTTTGGCACCAGTTATTTGTAGCTATGAGACCCTCTTGCAGTATGTTAACATCATCTGGGGAGTCAATGACAGCACCCAACTTACAGTCATCCACAAACTTGGTCAGCCACAGGCACTTTGACTTTGCATGGACCTCTGAGAAGTATATGCCAAGCAGTAGGGGTCCCAGGACAGATCCCTGGAGAACACCACTAGTGACAGGTCTGCTGTCAGAGGTGGCAGCACTTTTTTTGACTTTGTGGGTCCTATCTGTGAGCCAGTTGGTCAATCATCTGACTAGACAGGGATTAACACCAAGTTGTGCTAGCTTAGATTGTGTCAATGGCCTTGACCAGGTCAAGGTAACCTGTATGTACTGACTTTTCCTCATCCAGGGCCTTGGTGATAGTCACAAAGAAGTCAAGTAGTTTCAATAGGCAAGATCTGCCCCTATCAAATCCAAATTGGGTGGGGTCAAGTGCTTGGAGATTGCCTAAGTCCTTGTTTATGAGATCCATAATAATACTCTCCATGACTTTACAGATCAGACTAGTCAAGCTGATGGGGTGATAGTTTCCCAGGTCATTAGTGACACCACCTTTGTACAAAGGGATGACAATGGCAGTTCTCCACTCTGCTGGAATGAAGCCTGTAGTTAGGCTGTGGTTGAACAGGGTGCTCAATGGCAAAGCTAGTTCTTGCTGGAGATGGCGCAGAATACAGCCTGGGATACTATCAGGTCCCATGGATGCTGTGTTCTTTCCTTGGATACGGCCTTTAACACTTGATCTACAGAGATGTGAGGTGTGGGACAAGTATCAGGGATGTCGACTGGACCTTTGGGGGGCAATAAGGGGGGTGAAATCTGCACTGAACCTATCAGCCAGCATTTTGGCTAAGTCAGCAGGATCAGTGTAAGTGGTACCATTAAGTACCAGTTCGGAACAAACTTGGGCTTTGCCATGGAGGTTTCTCACATAACTGAAGAAGGACTTGTGGTTTCCCTTTGTTTTGGAGGCTAGTGACAACTCATGATTGGCTTTGGAGGTTTTCACTAGTGATCTAATTTGTTTGTTGAGGCAAAGGAGGAAGTTTTTAATATTTGGAATTTGTTCCTTTTTCCCTTGGACAACAGTTTCTTCTTTTTGTTGTAATACTTGTTGATACAGGATGTCCACCAGACAGGTTTGTGTTTCCTTGAGGTACAGGTTTTAGTTCTGTTGGGTATGGCTGAGTCCATGCAGTTGTACAGGTGCTTGTGCACTGCATTGGCGTACTGTTCAGCATAGTTGTCTGCATCATCTGGTGGGGGGGTGAAGTTGCTGATACCCTTCCTATGGATACATTTTTCGAGAATTTTGGAGATGGGAGAGAGGATGGCAATTGGATGGAAGTTAGATATATCATTGTTTTCACCTTTGTAGAGAGCGAGTATGAATGCCTTTTTCCAGATGGTGGGAAGGAAGGACTCTTGAATGGATCTGTTTAGTAAGTATACTAATGGGACAGGCTATAGCGTTTGCTGATTTTTGGAGAAATTCTGGTGGTACGTTACCTAGAGCATTTGATCCAGGTTTATGTTTAAGTAGATTTTTTATGGTGGAGGTAAGTATGGGTATAAGAGAGAAGCTTGGTCTTGTTGTAGTAGATGGGTATGGGGGCATTTGGTTGATTAGCGGGAAGTTGGCAGTAAGGTTGGCTATACTGTTTTTAAAGAATGAGTTAAAAAGTGAGGCAGTTTCAACTGGGGCTATGTTTGAATCGGGGAGGGATTATTGGTTTTGCCTGGGGATAATAGAGAGTTTGTGGACCTCCAGAACTTTTTCTGATTTTGCATATGGTCGTTTTGTAGAGTAATGTAGTATTCTTGTTTGTTTTTGATGACAAGTCGCTTTGCTTTATACTTTTACTTTACACTAAAACATTGATGTACAGAAGCACAACTACAATAATAAACTAAAAAAAAATAACATACCTGCTGTTATAGTTTGTCTGAATTCTGAGGCCATTAGGTAAAGGGTTTTTGATAAGGTAATACGTATTGGTGAGGGTTAGTGACATGGGTGCTGTTAGCACACATAAGTAAGGTGGTACTCAGGGCTTGGTAAAAACACACATTCACTGGACACAAAGTTCAGAGCCTGCCTTAGCTCCACAGTGCAGTAACTGAGGGCATCAGTAATGGTGTGTGGCAGTATTACCAAGGTTCAGACCATCTGCTTTGGCTCAGCTAAATAAACATTTGATGACAACTGCATGGTGGAAGAATTTATGATTACCCTGTTAGGGGCGTGGTCACTTACTGAATTTTTAATGTTTCCTACACATGACACATGTTAAGTTGAACTTTAATTCAGACTAGTAGATGGGATTTTTTTTTCTGAATTGTCTCTTGCTGGCTGCATAGCAATTTGACAAAATTTGTTTATACCTATTATAAATATCAGTGAGGAAAATAAATATTGCCTTGCACAATCCAGTTCTCACTGAAATCCCCCACTAATAGCACTTATGATTCAATATTGTATGCTATCACCTTACACCTTAAACCCAGGGTAGCTATCCACTTCACTACACACACACAAACACACACACACACACACACACACACACACACACACACACACACACACACACACACACACACACACACGCACGCACACACACACACACACACACACACACACACACACACACACACACACACACACTACATATCCTTATCTTCAGAGAAGTAGCTGAAAAGTCTACACGGAAGATAATCTCCTCTTCACTATGTCAATATAACATGCACAACTTTGAGAAAAAAACATTGACAAGCTTGACAGTGTAATGTGCATGCTCCAAAATATAACCTTGCAGCAAGTCACGCAATAATAATGTTTTTGCAGGGGAGCTCTGCACCCTTATATATCCTGCTATTTAAAATATCAACTCTAAGCATACCTCTCAAACTCTCAGTTCTAGAAATCTGTACAAAGTCAGAAATTAGAGCGGGACCAAAACCCAACATTAGGGACAGATTTTAAATATTGCTCCTATAAATTTAGAAAGTTGGTAGAATGACAGATTTTGTTTTATTATATATTTTTTGAAGCATATGAAGTCTGAAACTCTTCATATCTGTCATTATTTAGTATTATTTAACAACTTTCAGTAGTTAAATACTATGAAATAATGACAAATATGAAGAGTTTCAGACTTTATATTATTTAACGACTTTCAGTAAGCCGCAGTGGTGCAGCAGTAGTGTTGTTGCCTCACAGCAAGAGGTTCTCCCATTCGATTCTCGACTGGAGCGCCTTCTGTGTGGAGTCTGCATGCCCTCCCCGTGGTTGAATGGCATTCGAAAGATATGCATAGAATGGGCGTGCCTTTGTTGAAGGTTGGGCGTTGAGCTGGCACCTTGGCACCCAGAAAAAATCTACCGCCAATCATTAGCGGACAGGAGTTCCACTGTGGCGACCCCTAATGGAAAAGCCGAAAGAAGAACAACATTTAACGGCTTTCAGTCAAGAAAACAGCAAATTTTATGAGGAATAGACCAAAAATAAGAGGCAAAAATCTGGACATTCTTCAAAAATTTGCACAGTTGAGAGGTATGACTCTAAGATCATATTATTTTGGAAAGGACATATTCCCCAACACCTGGCATTTTGTTGATCAGCTTTCTTGTCAACCAAATAAAACTGGCAGGAAAGTTGTTGACTAAAATATTTCACTGGACACATACAAATACATAAAGCATATATGTGTGTTTTATGCATATATATATATATATATATATATATATATATATGTATGCAGTGGATATAAAAAGTTTACACACCCCTTTTAAAATGCCAGGTTTTTGTGATGTAAAAAAATGAGACCACAATAAATCATTTCAAAACTTTTTCCACCTTTAATGTGACCTTTAACCTGTACAATTCAATTGAAAAACAAATAAATTTGTTAGTGGTAAAAATATAAAAAATAAAAAACGTACAATAAATTGGTTGCGTAAGTGTGCACACCCTTAAACTAATACTTTGTTGAATCACCTTTTGATTTAATTACAGTATTCAGTCTTATTGGGTACACATCTGCCATCAGTTAAAGAGACTCTGATTAACCCCAAATAAAGTTCAGCTGTCCTAGTAGGATTTTCCTGACATTTACTCAGTTGCCTGCTACAGCAAAAGCCATGGTTCACAGACAGCTTACAAAGTATCAAAGGGATCTCATTATTGAAAGGAATCAGTCAGGAGAAGGGTACAAAAAAAAAAATTTCCACAGCACTGGATATTCTGTGGAACACAGTGAAGACAGACATCAAAAAGTGGAGAAAATATGGGACAACAGTGACGTTGCAAAGAACTGGACATCTCTTCACAAATTGATGAAAAGACAAGCTGAAAACTGGTCAGGGAGGCTGCCAGGAGATGTACAGCAACACCAAGGAGCTGCAGGAATTTGTGGCAAGTACTGGTTGTGTACTACATGTGACAACAATCTCCCATATTCTCCATATGTCTGGGCTATGGGGTAGGGTTGCAAGACCGAAGCCTTTTCTTACACAGAAAAACATCCAGGCCCGGCTAAAATTTGCAAAACAATACATCATGTCTCCCAAAATCATGTGGGAAAATGTGTTATGGTTTGATGAGACCAAGGTTGAACTTTTTGGCCACAATTCCAAAAGGTATGTTTGGCACAAAAACAACACTTTACATCACCAAAAGAACACCATCCCCATGGTGAAGCATGGTGGTGGCAGTATCATGCTTTGGGGTTGCTTTTCTTCAGCTGGAACTGGGGCTTTAGTCAAGGTAGAGGGAATTATGAGCAGTTTCAAATACCAGTCACTTTGGGCCTAAAGCCTTCAGGCGTCTGCTAGAAAGCTGAAGATGAAGAGGAATTTCACCTTTTAACATGACAATGACCCCAAGCATACATTAAAATCAAAAAAAGAATGGCTTCACCAGAAGAAAATTAAAGTTTTGGAATGGCGCAGCCAGAACTCAGACCTAAATCCAATAGAAAATCTGTGGAGTGACCTGAAGAGCGCTGTGCACAAGAGATGCCCTCTCAATCTGACAGATTTGAAGTGCTTTTGCAAGGAAGAATGGGCAAATATTGCCAAGTCAAGATGTGCCATGCTGATAGACTCCTACCCAAGAAGACTGAATGTTGTAATTAAATCAAATGGTGCTTCAACAAAGTATTAGTTTAAGGGTGTGCACACTTATGCAACCAGCTTATCGTACATTTTTTATTTTTTTATATTTTCTCCCCTAATAGATTTGTTTTTTAATTGAATTGTACAGGTTATAGGTCATATTAAAGGTGGGAAAAGTTTTGAAATTATTTATTGTGGTCTCATTTTTTTATATCGCAAGAACCTGGCATTTTAACAGGGCATGTGTAAACTTTATATATATATATATATATATATATATATATATATATATATATATATATATATATATGCTCTTCTTTTTCTTTCACCTGCTCATGTTAGGGGTCACCACAGTGGATCATCTGTTTCCATTTCTTCTTGTCCTCTGCATCTTCCTCCGTCCCACCAACCACCTGCATGTCATCTCTTACCACATCCATAAACCTTATCTTAGGCCTTCCTCTTTTCCTCTTACCTGACAGCTCAATCCTTAGCATCCTTCTGCCAATATACCCAGCATCCTTCCTCAGCACATACCCAAACCAACGCAATCTTGCCTCTCTGGCTTTGTCTCCAAACCATCCAACCTGAGCAGACCCTCTGATATACTTATTCCTAATCCTGTCCATCCTCATCACACCCAGTGCAAATCTTAACATCTTTAACTCTGCCACCTCCAGCTCTGACTCCTGTCGTTTCATCAGTGTCACCATCTCCAACCCAAAAAACATAGTTGGCCTCATTACTATCTTGTAGACCTTCCCTTTCACTCTTACTGGTACCTGTCTGTCACAAATCACTCCTGACACTCTTTTCCACCCACTCCACCCTGCCTGTGCTCTCTTCTTCACTTCTTTTCCACACTCACCATTACTCTGAACTGTTGATCCCAAGTATTTAAACTCATCCACCTTCACCAGCTCTACTCCGTGCATCTTCACCATTCCTCTATCCTCCCTCTCATTCACACGTATATATTAGTCCTGCTGACCTTCATTCCTCTTCTCTCTAGAGCATATCTTCACCTCTACAGAGTCTCCTCAACCTGTTCCCTACTCTCAATACAGATCACAATGTCATCTGCAAACATCATAGTCCACGGGGACTCCTGTCTGATCTCATCTGTCAACCTGTCCATCACCATTGTAAATAAGAAAGGGCTCAGAGCTGATCCTTGTTGTAATCCCACCTCTACCTTGAATGCAACCGTCACTCCCACTGCAGATTTCAACACTGTCACACTGCCCTCGTACATATCCTCTTACTTAATTCTCTGCCACTCCCAACTTCCTCATGCAATACCACAGCTCCTCTCTAGGCACCCTGGCATATGTTCTCTCTAAGTCCACAAAGACACAATGCAACTCCTTCTGACCTTCTCTATACTTCCCCAGCAACACCCTCTGAGCAAACATCACAACTGTAGTGCTCTTTCCTGTTATGAAACCAAACTGCTGCTAAGTAATCATCACCTCCCTTCTTAACTTAACCTAGCTTACACTACTCTTTCCACACACACACACACAAACACACACACACACACACATGTATATATATATATATATATATATATATATATATATATATATATATATATGAAACTACTTTTAAAACAACTATAAACCATGCTCTTCTTCAGCTGATAACCTTCCAAGCGAGTACCTAAAAATAGTAGCCAGTAACATTGCCTATCCTGTCTCAATCCTTATAATAGGTCAGTCCAGAAATCCCACGTCCCCTCTCTCTCTGGAAAAGGTCACACATTATCCCTCTGGACAAAGGAGGAAATTCAACAGATATTATTAACTTTAGACCTCTAGCAATCTTAACTCCCTTCACCAAAACACTTGAAACGTTTTCAAAAACAATTGATAGACTCTCTCCTGCAAGAAGGACTCCTATTCCCCTACACATCATGGCTTCCATCCTTCCCATAGTAGTAGCACTGCCCTTCTAATCTATATGGACTGTCAATAAAGCTAGATATAATGGCAAACTAGTCTCTTCCTTATTTCTCGACTTCTCTAAAGCTTTTGAAACAGTTTGTCACAGCAAACTTCTACTTCAAATGTATTCACTAGGTCTCTCTTAGCCTACCCTTCTGTGATTCAAAAGCTACTTGTCGAATAGGTATCACTCAGTAAAATGGCACTCCATGGTCTCTCCTTACCTCCCAGTTACCACTGGTGCATTGCAAGGCTCTATCTTTGGTCCTCTCCTCTTTAACATTTTCACCAACACTCTATACTTTCACACAGCAGGCCACCCTAATATAATACAATACACAGGTGATTCCACTCTCATTTGCACATCTGACAACATGGTACACTTCCAAAAATTACTCAGAAAACTTTTAACAGCCATTGAAACATGGTTTCATAACTCACAATTCATGCTCAGCCCAAAAAAGACCAAACTACTACATTTACCCCAAATCTCTCTCTCTCATGAAAAAGCTAAATTTAAAGTCCTCTCACTAGATATGCAACTACACTTGCCACTACTTATCTCCACCCTACTCTTCTGTATGGCACTCCCATCCTTACTAACCTCCAGACTTCACAAAAATTAAAACTTGAGCAATGCTGTAAGAAAGCTGCTAAATTTGAAGCACATACCCCTTTCAGAACCTGCACTGTATAGCACCAAAAAGCCTAAATTGGTTAGAACTGCCATATCAACATATACACAACTTACCACCTATAAAATTATCTAGCATCCATCTGCCTGACCAGCACTAAAAACATTTTACACAACTATGTTCCCAGTTGGTCATTGCAATCCAGTGACCAAAAACTCCTGCCTGTCTACAAACCTAGCACATGGGCGCCGGATCCACAGAGCGAGGGGGAGGGAGCACCCCCCCTGGAACCACAGAGCGAGGGGGAGGGGGCACCCCCTCACTTTTACAGCTGAAAGACCTGTCTCTTAATGAACAGACAACGGCAATTGAGGATCCATGCGTGCAGCGTGCATCACACGCTAACGTGCATTTAAACACAAGCGAGCTGAAGTTAAATGTGTGTTTTTTACGTTCAAGTTTAAGGAGAATTATGCTGTTTCTCCAAGTGCTGATCATTGCTGCCAGAATGGTAAGGAGCACTCAAAAGAAAGGTTGCAGCTGATGGCAAGATGAAAGATGAGGTACGCCATTTGAGATACTTAATGTGAAATGCTATGTTTTGGTCTAATGGCAGTGGGTGAGTGCTGTAAATGAATATTTAACCCGTTTGTTTAGGTGTATTTCTTTTCATGACGTTTCCTTTGATTTTTAACTTGTTGGTGCCGTTATGTCAAGGACTGTGGTGTATTTCTATGACCCAGATGTGGGCAACTTTCACTACGTTAAGGAGAGAGCAGAAACATTACTTGCAAAGACCTGTAGCCAGTCGCTGTGTTAAATATCAGTGCCTCTTTTAGTATCTGTGATAGAGTTTGTCACTGCTTTATATGAATGACAGAGTAGAGTAGTTTATGAAGGCAGAATATTTTGTGTAGGCTACATCCGGCTGATGAGTGTACAGTAACTAGACATTCCAACATTTCTGGGATGGGAACATTTTGTTGTTAACAAATGTTCCACTGTGCCTTGTTTGACTTTGTAACCTCCCCTGCACATATGATTTATTTTTACTTACATTATTATGTGCATTTTGTGCTTAGTGTTTTAAGATTTAGTTTTATATGTTTTCACTTGATTTGGTTATATTTTTATCAACTGGGCAGTGTGTTTTGTTTCGAGCATGATTCACTTGATTAGTAGTTTTACGTTAGACTGTGGACTGCTGTTTCTAGCATTTATTTGAACATGTTTTATCATACTTTTCACTTCCCACAAAAAATTGTCTTTCTTTCAGACTTGCTTCTTCTCTTGTCCACCATCCTCTCACCTCCTGAATGACCATTCTAACTTTTCTATCTCTTTATTTTCTTACTGCTTCTTAACTCCTCCATTATTTTATACCATTATCATAGTGTCCCCCACAAGTTTCTTTATTGTCTCATTATGCAAGTAACTTCTACCCTAAGCCACTCTCTTTCTTTCAGAGGCATCTCACCATATATTTTTATTCAGACTTCTAATTTTGTCTTTGAAATGTACACCCTTGCTAGTAATCGGCACTTCCACAGATAAATCAAAGCTGCAGTATTCAGTAGGTTTTAAGGTGATTTAACATTACCTCATATTGTGTGTCAGTTCTTGAATCTTCTTTACTTATTTTTTTTTTATCCTGGGGTGGGCTTTAGTTCAACATTATTTAGTATACTCACAGTTAAATCAATGATCCCTAAATACTGTTCCTCCATCTTACCTCTTTCCTGTTCCTTTCATCTGCTTTATTTATTAATATGGTTGATAATCAGGTGGTCTGGCCTGATTCAGATAGCCCTTTTCTTGTTGCTATGTGAGCAAAAGGGTAAGCATTTATCCGAATGTGCTGGGATCTTTAACTGTGACTTGTCTAAACATGGACTAAGCTCTTGGCTAGGCTTATAAAGGCCTCAGGGCCAATAGCCTAGTAACCTCCTATGATCCTATGAGAGTTTTGCTGATTTGTGAGATGTTTTCTCATTTAGGTTTGAACAGTGTTTATAGTAACTGAGGAGAAATAACCACGTAATGGAACACTGGAGTGACTGGGGAGGGGGCTGCTGCTGGAACGGTAGGAGGTTGCTGCAGGATGGGCTGCTCTGCGGGGGCACAACCTACTGCCCTGCTTTTGTCCCAAACAATAACTGGTGCCAGAATCATGAACTGAAACTAAACTCCAAAAAATACATTATTGTATCCTTTGGAAAGTCATCTATTCCAGGGAACTGCCAAATTGACAATACCTCCTGAGAACTGACGCAGTTGTTTGGCATTTGGGAACTTGTGTGTACAGTGACCTAACTTTTGACCACTATGTGCCCAGAGTCAAAGTCTTTCTATATTGCACAGTTTTAAACAAATTGATTGCGACTAGATCTAGAGATGTTATTGCCCCCTTCACAAAGCCCTCATTAGATCAATCATTTTGTATAATGCCCACTTTGGCATGTATCTGTCCAGACCCATGCAACAATTGGAATATCCACAGAGATACCTTACTAAAAGGATACAAGTCCTAAACAATGGGCCTTGCATGGACCACTTCAAAGATTTATTATTATACTCAGTATCCTACAGAGAGCTTAGAGGTGACATGTCTGGCATACAAGGCATCCTCCGACCTAATACAGATGGACCTACTGAACATCAGCAAGTCAAATGGCATCAGAAATACTCAGTTCAGGTATCTAAACTGAATGTTGTGGAGAGATGGCTATATATCACAGAGGCTGCCACTATTCCAGAACAGACTGTCCATAAACATAAAACAAAGCTCATCCGTCCATATTCAAATGCAACTTGGAGCTAAGGATGGGTAATAGAAAATGTACTCCAGGATTGCCCCTCATGCCACTAATGGATAGAGGCACTTCCCAAATGCTACATCCCTTACAGGGGTCCCCTCAAGTTATCTATGGTATGATCACAGTTATTCTCACTAGCAATAATATACACTTATCAGCCACGGGATAGGTAAGACCAATCAGAAAATGATAATTCAAGCACCAAAAGGGAATTGGCTAAGCTTAAAATGTCCTCCAAGTAAACCTATGTTGTGGTAGTAAATAGTTATAAAAAATTGCCCTTTTTAGATCACTAAGTGCCCCGCTCACCACCCCCCCCCCATCTTCAACAGCTTCCGGCACCTATAACCTAGCAAATCTACTGGGCATTGTCTGTACTTGTACAAGGTTGCTAAGGCCTGGAACTCCATACCTGTATCCTTCATGTCTCCTCTGTCCCATTTATCAAAACCACTCTGATGGGCTTTCTAACTAAAATGTGGCTCTGTTCTTCCTCAAAACCAGGATAAACTATATCTCTAAATGTGAACAAGTATCTTTTCATTCCTTATACCTCCCCGCTCTCCCTTCATTACTTACTTTCTTACTGCCATTTAATTATCTTCCCTGACTTGCTTTCTAAATATACTATAAGCCTGTTTTTCTCTCACTTCATATTACAATTCATGTTTGTATTGGACTAACTTATATTTAATTTCTCTACAAACTGTCTAAAATTTGTCTAAATATTAAATGATTGTCATGTACCTTTTATCAGTTTTTAACCAATGTTTTATATTATGTCTAATTTGTTATAATTATGTAAACTGCAGATGTTTTTTGCTTTATTTTTGGAGATTGTAACATTATTATTCTTAGAATGTTTTGTAATAACTTAAAACTTTTCTCCCTGGGACTGCTGAAAATGGGTTTCTACCCATTTGGACTTCCCTGGTAATCAAATGTCACTAAATAAATAAATAACAGACATGTTTCTGTACGGAAGAAATGAAAAGAGTTTGAAATTGAGAAGCTTAACAAAAGGTTAATGTGTTATCTTTAAAACCTTTATTGAAATTATGTAATTTGAAGAATTAGATCAGATGCTAAATATTTTAATATGTGTTGGTCTTTTATTTGTTTGATATTGCCTGATGAAGTACCAGTGAGGTGTGAAAGTGTTTATGTTTGTGTGTTAAATAAAAAAAAAGTTATTCACTTCAGTTCATGGTCGACTGGACTTATTCATTGAATTTGTTTGATTTATATGTGTTTGGACAGTTGTTTGTGTGCACTTCCATTTTTATATATTTCACATCAACAGTTGGCTTTTATAATCATTTACATTAATGCAGCATATTTTCCTTGTTAAATTTCTATGAAATAAACAGAAATAGCCATATGCTCCTGTAATATAAAATTGGAAATTATCTTTATCTCCAGGTTCTCTGTATTTGGGTTGGGCTCTCGAGCATATCCTAACTTCTGTGCCTTTGCTCATGCAACTCAAACATGTCTGAAGAAACTGGGAGCTAAACAAATATTAGATATTGCTGAGGGAGATGAGCTGTGTGGACAGGAGGAGACCTTCAGAACCTGGGCCAGGAAGATTTTTAAGGTGAGTGGAATTAATTTAACTCAGATATCCAAAGCACACATTATAAGACAATGAAAGATTCCGAAAATTCTTTTTCTCTTAATATTAACCTAGCAACAAAACTCAATAACAGAAACAGCCAATGAAAATCCTTGCATTTTTCTAGGTATTCTCATTGCATTAAATTCTTGAACCACATTTGTTTGCTTTGTGTGCTATTTAACTCATTCCTCAAGGATTCTAGTCAGTAGCTATAATGGCTAATTCTCTATATGTTGTATTTTCTAGAGGTACTACCTTTAAAATGGAAAGTCCGTAAAAATGCATTAGTGTGATCCAGATGGCTATATAAATGAGATATTTTAACAGCTTTGCTTTAGGAATAAACTATATGATGTCTCCTAGATGTGCACTGAACACATACATACTGGTTGTACAACAGGATACAACAATGAGAAAATAACTGCACTAATTTAATATTTCCAAGAATGGATAAGTGCATACGTAGAATTTGTTTCAATACAGTTTTTATTCTAAAGGCATAGCTGCCTCATACTGAGAAACATCTGTATTATGCACATCTCACAGGTATGATCAGTAAGTCAACACAACTAGATAAAAGTCAAGACAACTAGATAACAGCTAAGTACCCAACCTATTATTACATTTTTACTGACACCACAGATGCATTGCTTTTGCATTCAGCAGAGATATGTGACCCAGTTTGTTGTATAAATGAAACATACAGAATTTCAAAATCTGACACCTCTGTTTTACAGATCTCACAAATTATACTAATGAAGAGCCCTTCGTGTACTTATGGAGGAGTAATAAGAAGTTATTGGGATGACTTAAATCATTCTCACTTTTCATGCTGTGTGGCACATAACCAGCACAGTAAGATAATTTTACTGGTGACATTTGCAGCTAAAGAGACACAGTGCTGCAGACCCACACATTAAATGTAACAAATCACATATCATTTATAAACCGGAACAGCTACAGCAATGCAGGATAAATAACTGACAAGTTGGCAGAAGCAATTACTGATATACTGCATCATAAATGGATTAAAAACAGTTTTTGGAAACTGGAAAATCTGTATCAGTGGATTAGAAATAAATCGAGTAGCTGAAATATCTTAGTATTAAATATTTGCTACCATGTACACTTAAACCGAAGGGGTGATATCCATTTTCTGGTCCTTTTACTTAAATTAATTGTATACTTTGATGTTTCAATGTCTAGATTTCGTTATTTGTTTGCAGAAAAGTTGTCAGCCATGGTTACATTGATATGAGTTTTCCTTATTTTTTACATCACCTTGCAGGTTCATGTTATGTGCCATGCAGATTTCACTGCGCAATTCTTTCCAGTGCACCTGTCCTTCCCACTCTGTTTTCAGAATAATTATGAAACAGCATGACAGAATGTCAATAAAAAGGATATCATATATCTGGTGACATTTGCAGCTATATCTGTCACTTGTAATTTAGGGGGTGACTCTCTCTTTGCCAATTCCATTGGTAAAATATGGAACTCCCTTCCTCCCACTCACCAGTGCCACCTCCTCCCAAAATTCAAGAAAAAATCTATTCCCATTTTAAAAAAAAAATGGCTCTCTGCCAATGTTCCAAAAACCACTAACCCCCCACTCTCGAAATACTCTATGTCAGAAATGGAATACCTAAGGTTTAACAAGATGTTCTTTCCCTGTTACTATCACGAAGAAGAGTTTTTTTCTATTTATTATTGCTATATTTTGCTTTTTTTTTTTTTTTTTTTTTTTTTTTTTATTATTTATTATAAATTGAATATATATGTAACCTGTATTAATATAAATGAAGTACTGTCAATGTGGAGCTTTTCTCCCGGGCTCCGCTCTGAAAATGGACATGTAAATAAATAAATATAGCCAGAGCTAAAATGTTGAGTTCCCAGAACACTGGGAGTTAAAGTAATAGGTATACTACAATGCTGAATTATTGTAAAACAAAATATTACAAATAAAAAGAAATATGGGCACTGTGACCATTGGCACTAGTTGATTTGATTGTCACTGTTGAAATGATACCCTGACCTCATGTGTAAAACAATGGGGAAAAGAGGCTCTGGATGAACGGAAGGTTATAGTGCATATGCCCCCACAGATCTGGATTAGCTCAATGATCACTGTGTAACAGAAGAAAAGTGATCATTTACAATAACATCCAAGGCAACGACTGAGGTAGCACTTATACAGCAAGGTATGAGGCAACTGATCACCACATTATAGGTTTAAGTCAAGTGGTGGATTTTTATTACTTTTGATATTTTCATGTTTTATTACGGATAACAATTGTATGTATTCTATTACTTTAAATGTCAATATATTTTGAAGTAAGATTATAGATCTGATTTTATAATATTTTTTCTGATATTCTGTTTAACATTATGTATCCCTCAGAGCATTTTCCACATAATAAACCATGTCCTTCCCTCCTTCCTTTCTTTGTTCCTTAAATTGCCACTGCATGCCAGGGGTATTTTATCATTTGATAATACATACATTTTCCTTCTGTGCTTCCTCTAAAAGCATGTGCACTTCAAGCAAATGTTGACATTTTCATATACTGCTTTTCTTCCCATTAATGATCAACAATTATAATTTCTTTCTTTCTTTTTTATTTACTCTTTCTGTGCCATGTTCATTCCTAATTTTATTAGACACATATCACTAATTTATTCCCCACAGGATTACAGATAACCCTTATTGTCCTTTCATTCTTCTAAAGCTAAGATATGAACATTTGTAATTGGACTATCATCAGTATAAAGCTTTTTTACATCCTCTGTTGATCTGGTAAATATAATGCGAATGCTGCAACAGCTGCTTTAAAATCTGCATTCTTCAGATCTTTATCAGACGCAAGTATTAGAGATATTAGCAGTAAGAAGGAATAGCATTGTGACTGTCCTTGTTAGAGTAGTTAATAACCTCATTAAATTTGGAGATTGAAGTGTTTACTCCATGCTGGTCCGTGGATTACGAAATCCTTATTGGGCAGCTGTACTCTTACTGTGGCCTCCTCTATTGCTCTTAATTGGTTTGCCTATTATCTGTCTGGATATATCTGTAGGGATGTTGTTGGTATTGATAATTCCTGTTCCTACCAGCTGGACTGTGGAGTACCCCAGGGCTTGATTCAGGATGTGCTGCTATTCACAGTTTTTATGTTTGCCACTGAGGGCCTGAGTCTGTGAAGAGGACTGGCTTATCACTGATATGCTGTTGTCACTCAGATCTATCCTTCCTTCTCTCAATATCAAATATTGTCTCTTCATTCCTTGGAAGATGCAAAAAAGTTATTCATCTTTAGCTTGTTTAAAGCAATAGTATATCCAGAACTGAAGCCCTGAACATACACACCAATTTTCATGATTCCACAGGTTTACCATGTCCATTGCTTATTATATAATGTAACATTAAGCTTGAGTTTATAGGTTCATAGGTAGGTACTAGGCTATTGGCCCTGGGGCATAATCCTGGCATTACCTTTGATGATCACCTGATATTTAAGAGGCAAATTTCAGCTATAATTAAATCATCATGCTTTCACCTGATGAACATCATCAGGATTAAACACTTGACCTGTCAGACATCTCACCATTGTCTTCCATGTATCGGTTTCATCTCACCATGACTATAATAATGATAATGTTCCTTACAATGGTCTTCCAACATCAAGTTTAAGTGATTACAGTTCATGAAAATTTTTCAGTAAGGTTACTTACTTGTACACATTGTTAAAACCATATTTTTTCTATACACTGCAGTTTGTGTTGGCTGTCTATCCAGCTTTGTTTTATTTTTAAAATCTTGGTTTTATTTTCCTTTTTTTCCCATACATAACTTTAGTCACTTTTATCTGAAGGAACTGATTGTTCAAATATCCCTATGCGCTGGGCTGTGCACTCTGCTAACATGGGGCTGCTAACAGTTTCTAGGGTATGGATGGTAACATGATGAGCTCATTCTTTTGATCATCAGACTCTAAATGTCTACAAAATAATACCCTGGTGCCTTTAGAGAATTTCATCTAAGGCTTTTTAAGGTCTTCATATAGGTTCATAAGTTTTTACTAAGCTTATGGCCAAGGGAGCTATCAAAGGGTTCTGACATATTAACCAATATTTGTACCAGTTTAGTAGTGTTCCCCACTGAGTATCATATCCACAAATAGCCCTGATGAAGTGATCTGAATATCCATCCAGTCATCCACACTCCAGAAATGTGGCCACAGATGTGAATGCACATGTGTGTTTGCTACAGAAGAACAATCATGGCAGGGCTGCCAGCAGTGTGAACGTAGGCTGTAGATGATTGCCACTGTTGAAGTGAAATGTTGGGCCCATGTGTAAAAATGGGAAAAAGGAGTGATGGATGGATAGATGGATGGGATACATTGGGTAGATACTTGTTTCACCAGCTGCTATTGTTAATGTAGCAGTATAGATTTAGATCTCTAGAGCAGATGTTTGCTTTACCAGTGGTTTTGCTTAGGTGAAGGAGTTCAAAGGGTGTATGGTCATTTATAGAATGGAACGATAAACAAAGATCACCTGTTAAGAGCTGTGATCACATTGAGTAGAGGGACAGGGCTTTTACTCTCTTGGTGTAGATAAGGGTACTAAGACATGATATCTTTGCTACTAAAGAAAAATTGAGATCTTTCAAATTGATGTAGGTACCTAGTCAGGTATTATGCTCATTGATCGGCATAATAAGGGAATAATAAAATGGGACTACAAATTTTCCAGACCTTGAAAAGATATTATAAAGGATACGATTTGCAAAGTAGAAAAAGTTTCTAACCATGACTGATATGTTGTGGTCAAAGAAGATTTTATCAACATAAGTACCTAAGTCTCTGATGATACTAAATGGAATATTAATATATGTATGTGTGGTGATGGATTTACATAAGGAAACTATGTTGTATTTCTTAGTATGAGAGTAAGCTCATGACTAAAATTCAAAGCATTTGCTTGGGCTAAACCTTGCTGTTTAAGTTTAGAATTGTAATGGAATTTGAAAACTGTCCTGAGTTTGCAATCATCAGCAAACCTACTTAGCCATAGTCCTTTAATATCAGCTTTCACATTAGAGAAGAGAGTCCACCAAAGAAGATGAGGCACAGGACAAAGTCTTATGGGATTATTGCTAGTGTTATTTTTCTGTCAAAGCAAATACCTCTGACCTTTATAATATAGATTCGATCAGACAGCCAGTTAGCTGTCCAGTAAGCTATGCATGGATACATGTTAAGCTGGAAGAGTTTGAGAATAATCCCAGCACATGGAGTGGTATCAAAGAACTTGGCATGATCAAGGTGTTTATTTTTATTTTCTTTTTCTTTTATTTTATGTTGCTTTTGTTTACTGGATTTTTCTGACTTGGTTTAGTCAAAAACTCCTGTTCATCAGAGGTCAGGGGGAAAATCTCCAACATATTAGAAACATTTTTTAAATAAACATTACTTAAATAAATGAGCAGACACCAAGTAATATACATTAACAATTACACATGTGTTTGCTAATTAGATTGTACAGTCATATGACATGAAGGAAACTATTACAGTGTAAAAGATAGTGGCGCAGTAGCAGATGTTGAACATCGAGCATTTGAAGAGGTGTATTAGTGGTTTGTCAAGGTGATCATAGATCATGTGATTAGTGTTCAGACATTCAAAGAAATGAATATAAGGAAAGGAATTTGGTTGTTGTTCTTCTTCTTTCGGCTTTTCCCAGTTAGGGGTCGCCACAGTGGAACTCCAGTCCGCTAATGATTGGCAGTGGATTTTTTATCGGTGCTGAGGTGCCAGCTTGACGCCCAACCTTAAACAAAGGCACGCCCATTCTACGCATGTCTTTCAAATGCCACTCAACCATGGGGAGGACATGCAGACTCCACACAGAAGGTGCTCCAGCCGAGAATCGAACGGGAGAACCTCTTGCTGTGAGGCAACGCTACCGCTGCACCACTGAATTTGGTACGGCAGAAAATGTTAATATTGTAGTGAACAAGTGGTGTATAAAGCATTGAAGTATAAAGTTTTGAAGACCTCATCCAGATTGCACAGGTATGGTCATGAATTAGTGTGTATACAAGGATCTAAGGTCACCTAAAACTGAAGTTTACTAGTTCAGCAGTAACATGTTCCATAGCCCTGCAAATAATATCTGGGAGATTAACGGACCTGTAATTCTCAGGATTGGTAGACTGACCACCATTATGCAAGGACACCACAGCAGCTGCTCACCACACCTTAGCAATGCAATTAGTGAACAGACTGAGGTGGAAGAGATGATGGAAGGGTTTTGGTAGGATAGAAATACAAATTTATCATCAGGACCTATGGAGTTGATATTTTTCTGATTTTGGAAAGTGTGTAAAAGAACTCAATCAAGAGTAATATTAGGAGGGAAGATGTGAGGGGGAGTGCAGGCAGAGGTGAGGGTGGGTAGAAAAGAACTTAATGGCAATAATGTTGACAATATCCTTATGGTCAGAGCAGGAAGTGACATTAGAGATAAGATCGGTAAAGAATGGTTTGTTATTTCTAAACTTAATAATGTAACTGAAGAGAGCTTTATGATTTCTTTTGAAATGGTTGCAATTGTAAGTTCATAGTCAGGCTTGCACTTTCTATGGGTAAATGTGACGGACTTAATTACCAGTTTGAAATAACTTTTACAAAGATAAAGTGGATCTTTTATACCTAGCTAGGATATGTCTATTGCTGTTACAGTTAGTTGATCTGGGAGGTCCATCATATGTGTTTAGTGTTATACTTCAGCAATATTCCACAACCAGTTTTGGGTATCATATGGTTTACCCATGGTTGATGTGGTTTGATCACGAGGGTGATGACTGAGTGATTAAACAAAGCACAACCATGGGTAAATCCTGTGATACCCATACACAGAAGTGGATTAGCATTATTTAAGAAAGAGATTGCTTACCTTTCTCAAACAATCTCATAGTATAATAGAAGTTTAGAGTTCTTCTACCTCCTGTGTTCTTTGCTGATGTACAGAGCTTGTATACGGCACCTACATCTTTGTCCTTGTCCTCTATATTAGTGCAGTGCAAGAGACACAATCAAAAAGATAGTGATTTTTTTCTATCTCTCTTTTTTTTTCATTTATTTTGTTTTGTTTTTGTTATTTTAATAAATATTGCAGCTTACCAGGTAGTTGATACTTGAGGGATTCTGTATAACGCTAAAAATAATAAAGGAACAAAGGGCAGAATGTGTCTCCATTAACTAAAATATAAAATAAAAAATTAATAGAACACATTTTGACATCACCACATTTCTGTAATATATGAATTATGAAACTGTACTGTCTGGCATTTCTGACTGAAAAAAACAATATTTATTAATTTACCATCAGTCCAAACATTATAAGAAAAATCAAGAATGTACTAAAATAGTCAGGGAAGTTGAAAGGTAAGGTTACCAGCAATATGATCAGTCATAGTACTGGCAGTCATAAGTCTCAACTGTCCAGAACTTTGCAGAACATCTGTGATATTCCTCATATTTTTACTATGGTTTACAGCTTAACTATTGTAGCATACTCCATGGAAAGCCTGCCACTCAGGAAAACTTCAGTGGCCAGACTTCTTTCTACTGGGATATGTCTGATTTACAATGGGCATGCTGATTAGATGTCCAGTTGGGGCACACACCTTGGAATGCTAATGACTATCTATTGTATAATTAGCATTATAGTTGTGTTGGATAAGTATCATGCCTCAATACAGCTGCCTCATAGTGAGTAGAATTAAGAAAAGTAGGAAGCAGTTTTAGGGACAAAACTTACTAGGTAGCTATACCATTTTTGCTCATCAGTAAGACTGATCAATAAAAAGTAATAGCTTTTGGAATAATCTCTGAAAGAAGATGCATTTTAGTGGCCATGAAGTAGGTTTTCAGGGAATAGTTATAGTGAAATGATCAGATTTAACTATGGTGTAGAGAATAGACAGGGTGGTGCAACTGGAGCATGTATTTGTGAGGATAAGCTCTGCAATGCTGATAACTCTGGTAGTCTGGGAGACAACTTGATCAAATACATGGGTATTTAACAGGTTTAGATCTCTAAGGACATACTAGTTGTTGCAAATGTGTGTGTGTAGGTAGATGAACTTGCCTGTTGGATAGCTATTTGGTTCAAAGGGTAATTTCTCTAACTGGTTAAAGTATTCTGCATGCTACGATGGGGTCATTAATGAGTTTGTGTAATTGGCTATAATGAAATAATTAATTGTATTAAGTGTCATTAGGGCTTCAACCAGTTTTGACTGTCTATCAAGGGATATCTTGTGAGAACCAATGGGGTTAGGAATAAATATGGATACTTCCCCACAGTTGCTGGTGGAGCTGAATGTATGTTAGGCTTCTTACCTGGCAATAAAAGGAGTGGTATCATTATACTGGAACCAAGCATGTGCAATTAAATAAATGCTGATGCAATTAAGGGTAACAAATGTCTCACATTTATACATAGTGTTCCTTAGATTTCACATATTTGCAGTGCTGCCTTTTTATTATCCAGATTGGAATTTGTTATGTCGGGATGTCCATCAAGTGTATTCTGCCTAAAACAGATATTATAGGGCTAACAAGAGCTTTAGCCAATATAGAAAATATGGGGATGATGCATACAGAGGGGTCTGTTGACCATTCTATCCACACAGACCCACATTGGATCCTCTTACAATAACACCTGCTTACTAGCCAGTAACTGAATCAAATTACTTTATCTTTGAATTTAAGCATTATTCTCGGAGAAGTTAGAATGTTGTTCAATGCCAGAACTTTGATCCTTTGATGACATATCTTCCATGGATGATTGCAAACATTCTCCTCCACATGGACATCTGCAAGGTCATAATTGCAGCTCAGGTGATGTATGGTCCTAAGTGTCATACAAATATCCCTAATTCTAACAATGGAGAGGATTTTGTCACTCTGTTCTTTGCCACCCTGATGAGTGTTTATGTGTCACTTAATAGAGTCACCAATGACTAAGACATTTTTAGGCTGTGCTGCAATGTTTTGGGAAATTAAGCATGTAGTCTTACAGTACAGGTGATACCCATCAGCAGCAGGTGTAGGTACAGGTATGGTAGTGGCTTTTTGGCCACATGGTTTTGAATATGCATATAGTAAGCATTGGTCTTTTGTTTTTTCATAAACCATTTATGACCCCACCATTTTATTGACCAATTCTGTTAACATATATAATATTTTAATTTTATACATTTTTGTTTTGCAATCATAACCACTTAAGTTGCAGTGATGACTTGTGAAACTATCTACTTAAAACAATGTGCTTTTCTTGTACTAGGTTGCATGTAGCACATTTGATGTTAACCATGACGAAGTGGCTAGTGACAGTATCTTCGAAACCAGATGTAACTGGAAGCCAGACGGCTATCGTATGACAATAACGACAGCCTCTATGGACCTCATAACAGGTATGAAGAAAACCAGTACTACAGCTACTTTATAAATTCGGGAGGAAACTGAAGCTGAATATTTAAAATATCATTCATTGTTTCATGTAAGAAATTGTACAAACAGGGCTGTTACGATTACCTTATGGCCCCACTCCACTCAGTTTTCATACTCTGTTTAGGTAACTTTCAGCATAAAGAGTGTCTCACTTGACAATTTATTTACTCAGAAGAAATGTAAGACACCATAAATACCAGTATTACACAATCTTGACATGGCAATTGATTTTGGCAATATAGGAAAGGCATGCACTGTTTATGCAGCAGAAGTCAGACTTTAAAATTACTATTGATCTTTAAAATGCTTCAGAAAAAAGGTAATAATAGCCCTCCTCCTGTAAAACAAAGAATGCATATCAAATTCATACATTACCATAATGACAGTAAGACCTATCAATAATCTTTTTTAGGTAATGTCCCACAGACAAATCTTCCAACATAAAGGATCTGTCAAAAAGCAAATTGAAGGTCATGCTGCTTAATGCTAGGAGCCTTAACCTGAAAATGCACCCACTGGAGGCTCTCCTAGCATTGGCAGATGCGGATGTCTGTGCAGTCATGGAAACTTGGTTCAAGGCTGCAGAGAGCACCCCTGCCTTACCATGCTATATCTCATTCCACACATTCTAACCCCAAAATTGGGTTAGGAAGACTAAGGGTGGTGGACTTTTATTTTCACTAAAGACAAGCACACCTCCAGACTAATTTGCGCAATTGACAATTGGCAAGACACCCATCCAAGTTATAGCCAGCTATAGAACCCCTCCCTCCATGACTCAGGACATCCTCTCCTCCTACCTGGACCTACTTGAGTCCATCGAGGTCCTCCCTAACACCCTGATCCTTGGTGACTTACTACCCCACCATAAACTGGGTGAACTATTCCTGCTATAATACACTCACCCAATGATTCCTTGAGTTAATCAATTCTAACGCACTAGACCAGTTTCTCTCATCCCCACAAGGGGCGATAGCATTCTAGACTTAGTTCTCACTAACATGGGTGACTGCTGCACCACCCCCATAGTAAGTTCTTCCCTGGTGAGTGCAGATCATTGGTCTGTCTCATTTGAAGTGTCTATCCCACCCTCACCCCCAGCTATAACCAGGCTAAAAAACTTCTCAAAAACTGACAACATTCTAAGGGAGGTTATCAGTAGCTTCACAGCACCACCACCCTCAGAGGGGGTGAATATGCTGAACAGTATGCCAGTGCAGTATACAAGCACCTGTATAACTGCATGGACTCAGCCATACCCAAGAAAACTAAAATCTGCTCCTCAAGGAAACACAAACCTATGTGGTGGATATCCTCTATCAACAGGCTTTACAACAAAAGGAAGAAACAGTTGTCCAAGGGTAAAAAGACACACATTCCCAACTAAAAAAACTCCCTCTTTAGCCTCAACAAGAAAATTAGATCACTAGTGAAAACCTCCAAAGCCAATTATGAATCAAAACTAGCCTCTGAAACAAAGGGAAACCACAAAGCCTTTTTCAGTTACATCAGAAACCTCCATGGCAGAGCCCAGGTTTGTTCCAAATTAGTTCTTAAAAGTGCCACTTACACTGATCTTGTTGACTTAGCCATCCAGCAGATAAGTTCAGTGTAAACTTCACCTCCTGTCCCCCCCAAAGATCCATTCAACATCCCCAATACTTGCCCCACAGATCCGATCTCCATGCATCAAGTGTTAAAGGCCCTATCCAAGGCAAAGAACACAGCTTCCATGGGACCTGATAGTATCCCAGGCTGTATTCTGCAACATCTCCAGCAAGAACTAGCCTCGCCATTGAACACCCTATTCAACCATAGCTGAAGTATAGGCTTCATTTCAGCAGAGTGGAGAACTGCCATTGTCATCGCTCGGCACAAAGATGGTGCCACTACTGACCCTGGAAACTATCACCCCATTAGCTTGACAAGTCTGATATGTAAGGCTATGGAGCATATTATTATGGACCTCATAAACAAGGACATAGGCAATTTCCAAGCACTTGACCCCAACCATTAGGATTCGTCAAGGACAGATCTTACCTGTTGAACCTGGTTGACTTTTTTGAGACTGTCACCAAGGCACTGGATGAAGGAAAATCAGTACACACAGCTTACCTTGACTTGGCCAAAGCCTTTGACACACTCCCCTACTTGAGCATCATCAAAAAGCTAACAGAACTTGGTGTAAATCCCTATCTCATCAGGTGAGTGGCCAACTGGCTCACTGATAGGACCCACAAGGTCAAAATAGGTGCCACTACATCCGATAGCAGACCTGTCAGTAGTGGTGTTCCCCAGGGATCTATCCTGAAACCCCTCTTGCTTGGTATCTACTTCTCAGAGGCCCAGGCAAAAACAAAAGGCCTGTGGCTGACCAAGTTTGCAGATGACTGTAAGTTGGGTGCTGTCATTGACTCTCCAAATGATGTTAACATACTTCAGGAAGGTCTCACAGCAACAAATTACTGGTACCAAAGTCATGGCTTTAAGTTAAATGCAAAAAAAATGTATTATCATACCATTCAGCTAAAACATAGCCCCTACTGATTGTCACATTAGTGGCAACCCCCTAAGCACACAACCTGTGGTGAGAGACCTGGGTACACAAGTTGACAACAATCTTGCATTTGACCATCATGTAGCAACAATGGTCAGAAAAGCCTTTTACTTGGTTCAGCTCATAAGTAAAGGTATTACATTCAGAAAAAAAGAGGTTATTACCTCTCTGTACTCCTCCCTCAGTAGGCCAATAATTGAGTACAACTCCCCGTTTGGTATGTACCTCTCCAAATACCTGCACCAACTGGAAAGGTCACAAAGAGAATCCATGGCCTCCAACACCTGTCCTATGTGGACAGGATCAAATTACTATCACTGTACTCTGTATCATATTGATTGTTCAGAGGTGATCTGTGTCTCGCCTACAAGGCAATCACAGACCCTGCTCTAGTAGAGATGCTTCATATCTGTAAGTCTAACTCCTCAAGTAGTACCCGATCTAAAGGCTTAAATCTAATATGTGACATTAACAAAACCTGCTGGAAAGACAAGTTTGTCTCCCAGAGGCTGCCCCATCTCTGGAATAGACTCCCCATACACGTCAAACAAAGTATGTCTCTGACCCTCTTCAAGAGCAATCTTGATGAGTGGATGGGCAACCACAAATTTGTCCCAGGGATTCCACCTGTATCCTTCATTAACAGGGGTGACAGGTGCTGAATGAAGCTTCTTTTTTGGGGTAAACTCTTGGCTAGGCTTGTAAGGGCTCCAGAGCCATTAGCCTAGTAATCTCCTATGACCCTATCAATAAGGACCAAGGTAAGCAGTTATATGTGAAGCCTATGGTTTGCTGCATGAGTCTTCCATCGCTTTCACAGTCGTGCCAGGACATTTATTATCCATGAGACATAATGTGAGCAAACACTTCTCATGTGTTTTGTTTTACTGTTTGCTGTTTACAAGATCCCATATATTTATTAGGCACAGATGAGACAGATGTTTGTATGAAACATATTACAATGTCACCATATCCGAAACTATAGGCTATTCTTTTCCTCACACATACATAACACCCCTTAGTTGTTTGATTTGTTCTGGTTTCAGAGCACTAGTTTGTTTTGCATTAATATTCAGTGGCAATGTATGTGGTGCATATGGGTGGTGTGTGTGTGTGTGTGTGTGTGTGTGTGTGTGTGTGTGTGTGTGTGTGTGTGTGTGTGTGTGTGTGTGTGTGTGTGTGTGTGTGTGCGTGCGTCTGTGTGTGTGTTTGTAGTGGGCATAGAAACAATATGTAAGCACTTTGTCCTTTTCATCTCAAAATGGTTGGTCATGGGTACTAATGAAGTCTTAATGAAAGATTAGATACTCAATTTGAAAATTCATGATAAAAAACATTTGAAAAAGAGTATTGAACATGAAACACAACACTACAAGTCTTCAAGAAGGAACAAAGGATTATGAAGATAAAAACTACTTCTTGAGGTTAGGGCAAAGGGAGGATTTATGGAGCAGGTTGATCTGAAGGTGTTATTCTGCATTATTATTCTGCATTATGTTCACTAGCCAGGCTATGTACAATGCAGAGGAATGTAAGTAGCTGAACACTACTAACTTATTTTATCTGTTTTCTAGTGGAAGTCATGGTCCTTACTTACTGAGTCCTTCCTTTCTTTTAATGGCAACAACTCATTCTTCTGTTTTCAGTGTGTTTGTCCAGACACTGGAGAGTAGGTGTTTGCTAATGTTTCAAACAATAATGAAGAAGGTTTGCTTTGTTCGCCCCTTGTTATGCTTCTTCTCCTGGTAAACTTCAAGGATCGCTTCACTGGCAGGTTAATATAGCATCACATCTGCTCCTGCTAACTTAGCTGTTTAGCCAGATCTCGATAGTGGCAATTGACAAGTTGCAAAGTGACCAGAAAAAGAAAACAAGTAACAAAACTGCTATCACTTTATATTGCTATTTCTGTTTGTATTATACTAACTTACCTTTGATTTCTCTATAAACTGGCTAAAATTTCTCTATTAAATCATTGTCACACATCTTGTGTCTATTCTTAACCAATGTTTTCATAATATGTCTAATTTGGTGTAATTATTTAAACTGTAGTTGTTTTTTGTATTATTTTTAAGGACTGTAAAATTATTATTCTTAAAATGTTTTGTAATACTTTGGATATTTTCTCCCCTGGCCTCTGCTGAAAATGGGCTCTTGCCCAGCCAGACTTTCCTGGTAATCAAATGTCAATAAATAAATAAATAAATAAAGCCCTTATTAATTCACAACATTTGCAAATGTCTTATTAGTCTGCTGTATGCATTCATGCACTACTGAGCACCTGCAACAGTTCAGGTACAGAGGAGGTTTGCAAATGAAAACCCAGAGCTGCTGAGTAAATGGTAAATATCTTAGCCTTACCAGAGCTGAGCTATAATTTGGAGTGGGAAACAAAGCTTCACAAAAATGTTAACATTCATTGAGCATCATCTACGTATTTTGGAGAAGATAATGCAGTTATCTGCAATGGGTTTTGAGTCCATTTATTGACCATCCAGATGTAGCTCTTTATTCAGCTGTTTTTTTCTGAGGCATGTAGCAAGAAGGAAGGGGCCTGGGAACAGCTTGTATCCCTTCCTGGTGCCTTTATTTTGTCTACTGTTAGGTGAAACAAGGCAGTTGGTGAGGCCAGGAGCAGCAAGGGAAGCATTCAGGACTTGAGATGAAAGGATAAAGGAAAACTTTGTTTCTATCTGGTTTCTCAAAGATATTAGCAACAAGGCCTGCCTTTGATCAACTGGTACCCTAGACAAAAGTGCTCCACAGTGCCCCCTGACACCACCCAGTCCCCCATCCTGATTTACCTACCCCATCCAGATTACTTTTTTCTTCATTTTTCTCACAGTTTGTCTTATTATTTTGTATGTTTCTGTATTCATTCAACACATTTAAAAAAAAACTTTTCCTTTACTACAAAAGGCCATCTATGACTGGTACTGACTTGAATCAAAAGCCTTTTCAAAACTGAGCATAATTGCCATTGCAGATTTTGGGACCCCCTGCAGGTTCTGCATGTATGTTTAGAGAGGGCATAAATGGTCTGCACTAGAATGACTCAAGACAAATCCCACTTGAGTAGGTAAGATAAGGGAGGTAGAATAGATTTTAGCATGCTGGGTAAAATCCATACAGACAATTTTAACAATTTTATGTCAGTGTTCAGTAGAGAGAGCTAGGTTAATAATGTACCCAGAGAGGATCCATATTATTTAGCTGGGACTGTAATTACTGATGATAATGAATATGAGATAGTTTTACCCTCTGTGTAAAAAGGACCAGAATAAGGGTAGTAAGAGTTAAGGTAAATTATTCAGCAGGATTTTGTATAACTTAGCACTAAAACCATTTTCTCCAAGGGCTTTCCCTGGTAGTGTGTGCTTAATCTCTGCCTCACTTTTTCTTTAATTATGTGCGTTGGCAGACTATCATCATCCAGATGCATGATTTGAAAAACAAAATCTGTTCATAAAAGAGGATTATGACCAGAGTGATTTGAGGTGTGGGTAGGATTTGATGCTAGATTGTGAAAAAGCCCACATATTCACACATTCTCATTCACAAGCACACATTTGAACCTTTAGTAGAGTTATTGAACCTGTCAGGATGTCTTTAGAGTGCGGGATGCGGGAGGAAAATTAACACTTTGTATAAAACCTATATAGCCAAAAGAATGTGCAGACTCCAAAAAGAAGGGACCCTAATAGACAATCAAACCTGGAATTCCACATGTCAGTGATGATTACTGTCACACCACTATGGCATTCTGAAATAAATGTCTCCACAAATCCATCTGCTGATAAGGCACTATTCCAGCCAGTATGCTGCTTTTTTCTTTTGTTGGTATAGTTTTGTTGATTTTTATTTCCTTGTGCAAGAATCACTGATGCAGGGCAACAATAGCATATGTCTAGCTTGTGAACTTTTAATATCGTAGGAGAATAGTTAGAGCAAAGTAACGGTAACCTATGCATGTACAACATGGCCAACATGTCAAGCACTTGCACAGGAAGTGCATTTATTAATGTGGTAAAGAAAGAATATCCCACCAAGCATTACAGAGTTCTACAGAAAGAGAAATTGGATAAGGTAAAGCTGTGTAGCTTCATACTCTAAATACAGTTGGAGAGCTAGTCCATAAACCGACAAATGTTAACTGTTGATAAGTCTACAGCATTTAAGCTCTGTAAAAAGAGTGGAAAACCAAATTAAAGGAGTTAATGAATTCCATAAACATCCCTCTTGTCAGTCCACCATTGCCAATCTTTTTGCGATGAGTTTGATTAGGTTCATAGGTTTATAGGTTCATACTAGGCTATCTGCCCTAGGACATTTATAAGCCTAGCCAGAGTATGTTTGGCTTTCGCCACCCATTTTAAATTAATTTTGCTATGCCCTTTTTCGAGGTTAGTATACTGTGCCTCTGCCTAACAGTGACACAGAAGTGATACCCGGGGTAAACCTACGATCTCCCATCCACTCATCAAGATTCCTCTTGAAGAGAGTCAATGAGGGACTCTGCCTAACCTGGACTGGGATTTTATTCCAGAGTGAATGGAGCCTCTGGGTTATGAATCTGTCCCTCCAGCATGTCCTATTTATTTCAGTGCTGAGGTTCAAGCCTCTCGAGCGTGTAGCTCGATGGGATTTGAATTTTTTGAGGTGCAGCATGTCCCTTAATTCCGGGTTGGACATGGCTTTATACATCAGGCACAGGTCGCCTCTGAGCAGGCAGTATGCCACTGAGTAGAGCTAGAGTTTCTTTAACCGGGCAGCATATGGCATCTGTTTGAGCCCTTTGATCCTCTTGGTGAGGTACTTTTGGGGTCTTTCCAGTTGCTGCAGGTGTTTGGTAAGGTACATTCCAAAAGGGGCATTGTACTCGATTATGGGCCTGATGAGGGATGAGTAAAGAGGCACAATGACCTCCCCTAATCTAGATGTGAATCCCTTCATGATTAGGTGGGCTATATAAAATGTTTTTCTAACCACTTTGGCCACGTGGTTATCAAATGAGAGATTTCTATCAACTTGGGTCCCCAGGTCCCTAATTACTTCTTCTGTACTTAATGGATTACCACCTATGTGGTAATTTGTGGGCACTTTGTTTTTGCCAAAGGGGTTGACTATACACTTTTTGGCGTTTAGCTTGAGGCCATGACTCTGGCACCAGTTGTCTGTTTCTATGAGGCCCTTTAGGAGGATGCTTGTGTCGGCTGGAGAGTCGACTATGGCGCCCAGTTTGCAGTCATCTGCAAACTTGGTCAGCCACAGCCCTTCTGTGTTGGCCTGTACCTCTGAGAAATATATACCGAACAAGAGAGGTCCCAGGACTGAGCCTTGTGGGACGCCACTTGTAACTGTTTTGGAGTCTGACATGGCTCCAGCAATTCTGACCATGTGGGTTCTGTCCTTGAGCCAGTTTGCAACCCATCTAGTGACATAGGGGTTTATATTTAAGCTGGTGAGCTTATCTATAATGCCCAAGTGGGGTATTGTATTGAAGGCTTTTGCGAGGTCCAGGTAGGCTGTGTGGACCACCTTCCCTTTGTCAATGGCCTTGGTGACTGTTTCAAAGAAGTCGACCAGCTTTAAGAGGCAGGATCTTCCCTTAACAAAGCCGAACTGGGTAGAATCCAGTGTCTGTAGGTCCCCAATATCTTTATTTATGAGGTCCATGATGATCCTTTCCATAGCTTTGCAGACCAAGCTAGTCAGGCTTATGGAGCGATAGTTTCCAGGGTCCGTTGAGGCACCACCTTTGTGGAGAGGGACCACTGTTGCTGTACGCCACTCTTTGGGTACATATCCTGTAGTAAGGCTGAGATTGAACAGTAGTTTTATGTTTGGGTTTAACTCTTCTTGGAGTTAATGTAGGATGCAGCCCGGGACACCGTCTGGTCCCATTGATGCTGTGTTTTTTGCTTTGGAGAGGGCGGCTCTTACTTGAGCATCTGAGATGTCAGGGGGGCAGCACTCTGCTGGGATAGATATTTGCCCTTTTGGTGGGAGGGGGGAGAAGTTTGCGCTGAACCTGTCAGCTAGAATGTTGGCAATGTCTGTGGGTTCGGTGTATTTTTTGTCATTTTGGACTAATTCTGAGCATATCTGGGAATTTCCACCCAGGTTCCTAACATAACTAAAGAAAGCCTTGTGATTATCCTTAGTATCCTGTGCAATTTTTCTCTCGAAGCTGGCCTTAGACGATTTTATGAGTGCCCTTAGTTTTTTGATAATACTGATCAGAGATGCCTTCCCTTTTTGGGATTTTGCTCTCTATCATGTAGTAGCTTCCTCCTTCTATAGTATAGTTTGTTTATGGCTGGGGTCCACCAGACAAGACATCTGCCTTTGGAGGATTGGGTCTTAGTTTTATTTGGGATTGCATGATCCATGCATTCCTGAAGGTGTTCATAGAATGCATTTATAAAGGATTCTGCGGTCTGGGCCGTATTTTCCACAGGCCCGGGGGCTTTGAAGGATTCCACCTCAGTTTTGAGGAGTGTGAAATTTCCTTTAGAGAAGTTTTTCACTGTGGTTTTCTGGGCAGGGGGTGGGGTCAGGATGTGAATATCCAGTGAGATCAGTTTATGGTCTGATCTTACCAGTGAGGGATACACTTCTGGTCTGGAGCATAAAGTCCCCATGTTGGTGATGATCAGGTCCAGTATGTTTTCCCCTCTTCTGGGAGTGGTAACAAGTTGTTCCATAGCATTTGAGTTTATGAATTCTAGGAACCTTTGGGCTAGGGTGTTGGAGCTAGAGTAATGCTCCCAGTCTATGTTTGGGTAGTTGAAGTCACCCAATATAATGGTGTTTGAGAGACCTTCATATTTTCCAGTGTTCTCAGGAAGGCCGAGTGGGGTTCCTGGGTTTGGGAGGGTGGTCTGTAGCAGGCTATAAACTGGAAGGCAGTTTTACCCACTGTTAGTTGCACATGGATAGTCTCTGATGCTTCGTGCTTTGCCACCAACCTGGAGGTGTGGGTATCTTTGATGAATATCGATACTCCCCCTCCTTTTGTGGTTAGGTCCAAGTTTTGGGGTCGAAATGCATGGTATGAGGTATAACCTGGTAGTGCTGGAGTGCTCTCGGGAGCCCTGAACCAGGTTTCTGTTACTGCACAGATATCGATGTTCTCCATGCTAAGGAGAGTTTCGAGTGCATGCATCTTGAGGTTTAGACTTCTGGCGTTGAGTAGCATTACTCTTAGTTTCTTATCCCTTGTGATACCTATGGAGGTGGGTTTGTCTTTTGAGCCTTGCCTAAATATATAAAGGTTTAACAGTGCTCTATCACTTTCTAAAACCACTACAAAGTAGTAAGCAGGAACAGCCATTCATGTCACCTGCTACTACTTTTTCTTGTCATTATATTAAATTCACTTTGTTTGTGTATTAACTGAGCAAACCCTTTATGCATAAGTACCAATTTTCAAGGATGAACCACATACACTGTCTAGTTAAGTGGCTTTATCACCGTCATACAATTAACAAAGATAGATGAAGTGAATCAAACCCCTGAATACAGGACAGAGCTCAGTTACATATCATTGCCTTTATGGAGGAGTTCCTATAAGTCTACAGAAGTAGAGAGGTTTCCTTTTACAGTAGAACCGTTAAAGCTGTTTCCTAGAGTTCAAGTACCCAGTGTGTAAAAAAGAGGTATTAATTATATATGTAACTGGAGTTGAAAAGTAAGTATAATATGCCCTGATGAACAAAGGCCATAGGTCTTTAGCCTCAGGGCTGCTGTAGTCACTTTCTAAGTAGTCTGTTGATATCTTTCAGTGAGAAGAAATTTGAAAAAAATGTTGCAAAAAAGATAACTTGGTCACAGTGATAGTTTGTGCTTATAGGTTTGGTAACATGTAACATAGTCAAGTAAGGGATATGTGAAGCAAACATTTTAGCAATGGATATGTACTTTGTGAAGTAATCTCCATAAATGCCAGGGGTGTAGGTATTCATTTTTTCAATCTGCCAGGATAATAATCTTGTTAAATAATTCTCTTGGATTACTTAAGAGAATTGCATATATCTGTTAATAAAATTCTTATTTTATATTTATGGTTTGCTTGTCAAATTCTAACTTTGTTATTGGAATTTAGTGATTTTTATTCCAACCATACACTTAATGCCTTTCTTATATTTATGGTAATTTATTAAACAGTGTAATATCTTCCTACCTTTATGTCAAAAGAAAAATAACTTCAAAATGATCAACACATGGCAGGTTCAGGTTAAGGCACTTTAATCTTGCAGCAAGGAGACAAAAAAGTGCTAATACAGAGTTTGTCTAACTAAAATCAGGAAGTGAAGCTATTCTTATACATTTCCTACAAGGTATTGCCTACTAAACTGACGTAATAAATCACAAGTTCTTTCAATATTATTTCACAGCAGCTGTTTGTCCATGATTTTCTGCTGGCATATCAAGTTTACAAAAAAACTTCCTAAGAAAAACAACGTGGCCTTGATGACCACCGGTCAGATACAACTTCTCACTATGCAATGTTACCATTCAAGGTACTATGGCTAATTCGAGCACAAAGCAATTACAGATTACAGTTCATTTCTTCAAGCAGTCCTTGTTTGATGTATCTATTCTTTTCCGCAGCTGTGCATGTTCTCATAACACGAACAGGGCTGATTGTTCATATTCAATCACATTATAGAAAACAGTATTGCTCTATTCATTCACTATTCATTCATTTTCCTGACCTAGCAGATGATCACCTGCTTCTCAGTACATTTCCAAAAGGCATAAACATGAATTTTGCTGTGCTAGCAAATGCTAGGTCAGAGGGCATCTTGCAATTTCAAAAAGCATACTGCAGTTTGAAAAAGCATCTTATAATTTCATACAGAATTAAGCTGTACATAAAATAGAATGAAATGTGTTAACCCTTTTAGCTTCTAATAAGCACTAAACATATACATTAATACACATTTTACTTTGAAATTAAGCAATTTTTTCAAGGAGAGGATATTGTATAATTATTAGGACATTTCAAAAGCTAAATTGTATACATTTTGCATTACGGCTCGTAAACAGTAGTTCTGTGAGTAATGACAATTGGTGAGCTACTGAAAAGGAACTTGTTAAGGAAAACTGGGCATTTTTTCTTTACTTAGACTACTACTTGCAGGGGTTAGGAAATCTAATCCTGGGCCTCCTTGTACAAAATATCTAAACTGATTCTTTCCCCCCTTATTTTGCAGAAAAGAATGTTAGAATACAATGATGATCACAGATCACAGAGGTGAATAGTTAGGGTATGACCATTTGTTGGGCTAATCTCTTAGCATCTAGTTGGGATGTACTTATCTGCACTTTAGCTAAGCCTAGTCACAACGATGACTAAGTCAGGTAAAGAAAATGCTAAGCCTAGTCCCAGCTATGACTAAGTCAGGTAAAGAAAATGCTAAGCCTAGTCCCAGCTATGACTAAGTCAGGTAAAGAAAATGCTAAGCCTAGTCCCAGCGATGACTAAGTCAGGTAAAGAAAATGCTAAGCCTAGTCACAGTGATGACTAAGTCAGGTAAAGAAAATTTTGAGAGTTTGCAGCTTAATTTTTCCCTGATGTCCATTGTCCAAGGAGTATATATATATATATATATATATATATATATATATATATATATATATATATGTATATATATATATATATATATATAGAGAGAGAGAGAGAGATCAATACACACACACACACACACACACACACACACACATATATATATATATATATATATATATATATATATATATATATATATATATATATGGGTCTACTTTGAAACATCTAAAACCCATAACATCTAATTTCATAACACTGAGACCAGAACATTTAAAACCCAAAACAAACATCCCCATAACATCTAACACTACAAATCACAAGAAAATAACATCCCCAATACATATAACAACAAACTACCAAACACACTTTTTACTATGTTTCAGCAGAGGGGCAAGCCCTCCCTGCAGCCCCCATGTGGGGGGCTCTGCCCCCACACCCCCCATAAATTAAATATACCAACTCCAAGATCACACTACAGTGGGAAAAAGTTAATTTCCTAACCCTACTGTATCAAGCCCCCTGCAGAAACGTAGTAAAAAGTGGGTTTGGTAGTTTGGTGTCATTATATGTTGTTATACTGTTAGATGTAATGAAATTCAATGTTATGGGTTTTAGATGTTTTGGGTTTTAGATGTTCTGGTCTCACTGTTATGAAATTAGATGTTATGGGTTTTAGATGTTTTGAAGGAGACCCATACATATATATATATATATATATATATATATATAATTATATAAATAAAATTAGAACCTTTTGTTTATGAGTCCAGTCATTGACATGTGAATGAGCTGGTACAAGTGATCAAAATTTACTGGCTTTTTTACTGTAAAATTGCAGTACAGTGGGGATTGGGAAATATGCCCTCCCCCATTATAATGCAGTCTTGGAGCTGGTATATATAATTAGCTGGGGGTATGGGGGTGCAGGGGAGTTACCTGCAAAAAATAGGCTGAGCAAAAGAAAAAGGAAGGGTCACATTTTCCCCAAGTTTTTGTTCAGAGAAAAATAATTGAAGGCTGTGTAAAATGCTATTTTGTTTAACATTAATAATGTGGGAGTAGAGACCTTAGCTGATGACTGTCATTCAGAAATACACTTTCTCAAGAATATTTTGAAATTGAAATACTGTGTGATTGGCCCTTACCTGTATTTATTTATGTATTATTTATTTGATGTTTGTTTACCAGGAAAGTCCAACTGGGTATGAACCCATTTTCAGCAAAGGCCCAAGGAGAAAATCTCCACAGTACACATTAAACAGAATAAAAAGATAAACAGTTGTTACAAATATTAAGACAATAACAAAATAGTATAATATGTGAAATACAATAAAAGAAAAATAAGCAAAATATAAAAGCAAGGAATAAAGTTGACCATACATTGTATACAAGGCAGAAGAAAGTTCCTAATGTGCATGTTACATGATAATTTATGAAAAATATATAACAGAATAAGTAGTAGGTCATAAAAGCCATATACTTTTTTCTCTCAGGAGAAGTAGATAGTAAATGTCAGTTAAATTCTGGGTTAGAGAAAGGTTAGTGTAAGAATATAAAGAAAAGACATTAGAATGTAAAGGAATTAAAGAGAGGCGAGGATAGAAGGTAGGTAAAACAGGAAGGGAAGTAGGATGCATCAAGAGAAAATCTATTAAGAGTGTAGAAGGGAATAGAAAAGAGATGGCAAGGAGCATGGGCAGATGCAATTATTGGTTAGATGCTCTGTCAGCCTAGACTTGAAGGAACAGTAGAGGGGTATAAGTCTAACTGCTTCTGGAATGCTAATCCAAGATTTAGCATCACAGTGGAAGCACAGACTAACCCCATTAGATCTATGAGGTTTGTAAATAGATAGTAGACACTTGTGACAGGAGCGTAAGTTATGACATGGAATATAGTGTTGAAGTAGTGATGATGTAGTTTGTGAAAATGAAGAGTTATACAGTAACTTCTGAGTTAATGCTAGTTTATTACCGATTTAGTGACTTGAGATCGGAGCAATGGTGAGAGTAGTGAGCCTGCCCTATGGCAAATTTAGCTCCTTTATTATAACATTGACTAAGTTTTGTTTTGCGAGAAGAGTGAAGATTGGTTAGAACAGGTGAAGCGTATAGAAGGGAGGGTAAGAGATAGATGGTGGCAAGGGTTACTTTTGCGGAGTTGGAGATGAAATTCTTAGCCCTATACATCATGCCCAATTTTTGATTAGTTTTTTTATGATGTTGCTTTGATGTAGGTCAGACTTAAGATTGTTGTCAATAGTTACACCTAACAGTTTTGTATGTGATAGCACATTGATTAAAGTATTGTTCAGAGACGTAATAGCAAAGTTAGAGGCATCTGGAGATGTGTTGGTAAAAATAGTAGAAATGTATTTTTTTGGGTGGGGTTAAGTAGTAAATGGTTGTTTGTGAGCCAAGACTCAATGGACTCGAATGCTTCATGCATTAAACTCTGTAGATGAGAGATAGTACTGGCAGAGCAGATTAATGTAGAGTCATCAGCATATTGAATTAGGGTGGGTTGTTTGCTGGCAGTGTTAAGATGGTTAATAAAAATGTTGAAGAAAACTGAACCTAGTATTGAGCCTTGGGGTACCCCAGTGCTAACAGATAAGTTACAGTTCCATTTGACAGACTGATATCTGTTAGAGAGACAGCTAGTGAAACATTGTAAAGATCTTTCGTTTAAACCCAGAAGACATAGTTGGGATAACAGTTGGGGATGAGAAACAGTATCAAAGGCTTTGGATAGATCTAAGAACAGAGAAGAGACAAAGTTTTCAGACTCACAAGATTTGTTGACAGTGTCAGTAAAGGATAGTAGAGCAGTGATAGTGCTGTCTGCTGGTCTGAATCCATTTTGGGTGGGAGAGAGAGAAAATTACTGTCAAGTCGATAATGAAGACGTTGTTTATGGATACATTTTCTAGAATTTTTGGTAGAGGTGAAAGAATGGCAATTGGCGTATAGTTAGAGATTTCTGTGGATGTGCCATTTTTGTGGAGAGAAAGTAGAAGGATTTTGTTCCACAGGGAAGGGATATAAGACTCTTTGACAGATCTTTTAATGATTATTGAGACGGGGTATGCAATTGAGTCAGCAGACATTTTTAGAAATTCGTTAAGAAGATTGTCTACAGAGGGGGAACATGTCCTGAACTTGCACGGGAGGGATTTGATAAAAGAAGTAGAAACCTGTTGAAGGGAAAATGTGGAGTGAAAAGTAATAGGAGGCTGAGAGAGGGCAGATGGAAATGGAGGGAATTTGTTAGTGATGAAAACTATGCTATCAATGAAGTAAGAGTTAAACTGAGTTGCTATGTCAGGGGAGGTAATAACACAGGATTTTTTAAATAGTGTGCCAGAAGGTTTTTGGATTGGGTTTATGCTGATCTTGTGGCTTTGCATAGACCTGTGCTGTCTAAATTAACCTGTTTCTTTACAATATTACACAGCACTTTGAAATGCTATAAATTACTGTGAGTCTTATGTTTTAGGTAAGTTGTCCAAGCCTTGTCTCTTTTTTGCATGAGTGATCTGGTATAGACAGAAAGCCAAGGAGTATAGCTGGTTTGACTCTTTTCCTTCTGGTAGGAGCTAAACTGTCTAAAGTGTTTAGGAATGTAGAATTAAATTGTTCAACTGCATCATCTAGTGGTAAGTATTTAAGGAAGGACCAATTGATGGAGTTTAGTAAATTTGTAAAGGTCTGCTGGTCAAAGTTGGATAGGTTTTGTACTGTCTTGTACGAATGTGAAATAAGTCTAGTTGTACAAATGGGGTGGTGATCACTAACAGTGGCTGGAAGTGTTTTGGGTTGAGAGAAAATGTTAGGATGGGAGACCAAAATCCAATCAATTATTGAGAAGTTTTGATTTGTGGAACTGGTAAAGGTTGGGTAAGTAATTAGTTGAAAAAATCCAAATAGGTTTATCCAAATCAATTTAATTTGTGCTGGTGATTCAGAAGTGCATAATGAATGGTACATGGGTACAGCAAAGTAGGTGTTACATATAGAGGAGTGAGGAAGTGGTTTGTAAGTGAGGCGTAAGAAGCAAAGAAAGTGAGGTCGCTCATCTGTCTAATAAATTTAGGCAAGAGCTTAGGTTGCAACTGGATGCTCTGAGGTACTGCAGGAAATAGGATGTACAGCCTCAGACCTTAAAGAACCACTGTACTGTTCTAATACATATGATTCAAGAACCAATTACCATCATAGCTATTTGTGTACAAGGAAGAACAACAAAATGGTAAATGCAGAGTGTGTTAGATGCATCACAAGCTGAGGAGTATTGTAATAGTAACTGCAGCATTCGTAGTTATCCAAAAAACTCCTCACAGTCCCTCTAGGATTACCAATCCAGGTTTGCTAACTTACTTTCATTTAGCTTGAAACAGGACAGCAGCAATAGTACCTACATTCTGACCCTGATCTGTAAAATGAAAACAAAAGATGGTCTAATGAGAAAATAGCCTTGGCACAAATGAAATTACTTAAAAACAATATACGATGGAAGCCGCAGTTATATTATGTATACTTAAATGCCTTACCACAGCAATACTGTAAACACTTCAACACTTTATAACCATGTAAACACGTTACCACAGTGATACTACTAACACTTAAAAGACTTTAACACAGTAAGGCTTTTGTTGTTTCCTTTTCACAGTTGTTATCAAAGAAGTGTTTATAGTATCACTGCAGTTTTTACCTTATTGGTTTAAGGCAAAGGTACCAAATCTGTTTTTTGATAGCAATTTTAATGAATGGTTTAATTCTTTTGTTTCAAACGCATTAACTGTGACTGAAGTGAATGCTTCCTGTGGCTGATTGTGTGGGCTAAATGATATCAACCATTCCTTTCTAGCACTTTGAATACTGTGGATGTATAATAAAGATGGACAGAAAGTGAATGTTCTGACACTTTGATCTTTGTCAGTGAATAATAAGAAACCAATGCAATTTCTTTCCCATAAAGTGAATGTAGTTTTTTTCATTTCTTGTTGTAGCTCTTTCACAGCTGCATAAACGAAAAATCGTGTCAGCCAGTGTGTTATCCAGAGATAACTTACAAAGTGAGAAATCCAGGTGAGTCAAGCCAAGAATAGTGAAGACATAGAATGTTTCTTCATCTCTAACAAACAAAACCGAAATATACAGCATTACGTAAGTAAACATTGCTGTAGAATCATGCAGTTTTACTTTTTTCTTTGTCTCTGACAAAAACAACCAGAAAAATGCAACATTATTATTACTAAACATCCCCATAGAATTATGTATCTTTTTTTATAACAAAATATTAAAATGAATTGGTATAGAACTGATAATATTTTGGGGAGTTCCATTGCTGTTGTTAGCCACAGCTATAAGGAAGGGTAAAGGAAGTCTGCTACTGAAATAAATTGCATACATCCACTTGCTGTATTTATTATACTATGCAATGACAATTTATAGCTTCATAGGTGTTTACTAGACTAACGACCACAGCAGCCTTTTTAAGCCTAGCCATGCATCCAAAATCTCTGACAAGTTCTGGTATCCTTAATAAGTGTAAACAGGGGCTTAGGAGATGAAACATTTACAAGCAGGACCATTTACAGGTTGCCTGTATCCATTGGAGACATAGCTGCCAAGCCAGGGATGAATGGCATGCTCCCCATCCAATTGTCCAAGTTACACTTGAATTGGGTTAGGGAGGAACTCTGCTTCACATGGATGGGGAGCCTGTTTCAGAGACAAGGTAGTCTATGGGATACATACTTGCCTCTCCAGCAAGTCCTATTTATATCACAGGCAAGGTTTAAATCTTTAGAATGGGTAATTCTGGTGTTATTTGTTTTGCTGATATGCAGGAGGTCCATCAGAGTGGGGTCTAACAATGCCCTGTATGCCAGGCATAGATCTCCCCACAACAGCCTGTAGGAGACAGAATACAGGATATAGCACTGAGGTGGTCCACATAGGATATTTTACTTATGCCCTGTATTCTTTTAGTGAGGAACCTCTGTGGATGTTCCATTTGTTGAATATGCCTGGTTAGGTACATATCAAAGGGGTCACTGTACTCAATGATAGGTCTGATGAATGCAAATACAGAGGAACAGTGACTTCCATGGACCTAGATGCCATACCTTTGTTTATAAATTACACAACATAGAATGATTTCCTAACTACTATAGACACATGACAGTCAAAGGGTAGATTATTGTCTATGTGTGTCCCTATGCCCCTGACTACTGGGTCAGCTCCAAGGGGTGCGTTGTCAATATGATAGTTACCAGGAGTGGATGACTTCCTGAAGAATGCTATTATGCATTTGTTAGCATTTAGCTTTAGTCCATGGCTCTGGCACAAGTTGTTTGCCTATGTCAGTCCTTCCTGGAGGACATTTCTGTTGGTGTGGGATTCAATGGCAGCTCCTAAGTTGCAATCATCTGCAAATTTAGTGAGCGATAGACCATTGACATTGGCCTTGACTTCAGAGAAGTCAATGCCAATAAGGAGGGGTCCAAGGATTGATCCCTGAGGGGCTCCACTTGTGACTGGCCACTTTGTAAAGGCGGATTCCCTAATTTTAATTTCCTGGGTCCTGTCTGTGAGCCAGTTGGCTATCCACCGGGTGACATATGGGTTTGCACCTAACCTCTTTATTTTGTCAACAATGGCCAAGTAGGGTATTGTGTCAAATGCGTTGGCCAGGTCAAGGTAGGCAGTGTGAATCATTTTGCCCTCATTCATTGCTTTTGTGACCTTCTCAAAGAAGTCCACCAGGCTGAGTATGCATGACCTGCCCTTGATGAAACCAAACTGGGTTGGGTCCAGTGTCTGGGAGTTTACTATATCATTATTGATCATTACATGATAATTTTTCCCATGGCTATGAATATAAGACTAGTGAAACTTATGAGTCTTTAGTTTCCAGGTTCTGTAGATGGCCCACCTTTGTGCAGGGGGATAACTGGTGCTGTTCTCAATTCATGAGGCATGAAGCCTGTTTGGAAGCTACAGTTAAATAGCAGTTCCAGAGTGCCTTATAGGTCATGTTTCATGCTATTTAGAAGGAATCCTGGGATATTGTCTGTGCCCAGTGTTCTTGGCCTTAGAGCATTAAGGACCTGTTCCCTAGTGATAGCAGGGGGGAGTTATATTTGATGGTATTTCCTGAGGGAAGGTTGAGGGTGAGAGAGGGGGAAAATTGGAGCTGAATTTATTGGCCAGTAGGTTTACTATATCTTCTGGCTCAGTATAGGTGGCTCCATTTACAATGATCTCTGCACACAATTATGTATTGCCTTTGAGGTTGTGGACATAGCTAAAGAATGTCTTATGATTGTCCTTGACCTGGGAGGCCAAATGTACCTCAAATTTGGCTTTGGTAGACTTTATTTGTCGTTCTCTGAATGGTTTATTTCATTTGATGAGAGTGCTTTTATCCTGCTGGGTGCTGCACCTCCTCATTTTTGCCATGATTTTTTTTTTCCTTATGTTGTACAGCCAATTGATCATGTGATTCCACTAGGGTGGCTTGTTTTTCTTGAGTTAGTTCTGTATTTCTTTCTGGTGGGTACAGCTGCCTCTATGCAATTATTAGCATGCTTGTATAAGGTTTTTGTGAACAGTTCTGCGTAGATAGCATAGTTCTCAGGGTTTATGGGGGCTTACAATTTTGCCAGGTTGTCATTTAGTAGCAGGAAGTTAGCCTTAGAGCAGTTCTGAATATTCAAGGGTTAGCTGGGGGTCTAGGTTTTATATTTATTTCAAAGGAGACCTTTTTGTGGTCTGACCTTACCAGGGAAGACCTCACACTATTGGGTGTACCGGACTCTCTCATATTACTGAGGACCAGATCCAGTACAGTTGCAGCCTTCGTTGATGTATTAACAATTTGATCCAGGGAGTTTGTACTTACAAAATTCAGGAATCCCTGTGCCTCACGTTTGATGTCGTATAGGATTCCCAATTAATAGTGGAGTAATATGGTGTTAGGTTGGACGGTGAGTGTTTCCAATAAGTTTAAATACATGTTATGGGTTTCCTGGCTCATAGAGGGGGACCTATAGCTTGCAAGGAAGTGGTATGGGATTTTGCCTATGGTGATTTGAACATGTAAAAGCTCAAGTACATTGTCCAGTTGGTCCAGCCTTGAGGTATATTTATTTTTAATGTAAATCGAGACACCTCCACCTTTATTCCCTGTCTGTGTAGTAGCTAGTCTAAATGAGCAGAAGGCATTATAACCTTGCACTGTAGGTGTGCTCTCCATGGCTTTAAACCATGGTTCAGTGACCACATAAATGTCAGCATTCTCTAGGGCAAAGAGAGTTTCTAGGGAGTGGAGTTTTTTGTTTAGACTCCTAGCATTGAGCAGTAATACCTTTAGACTTTTTTTGGTTTTGATTTGCTATGTCAGAAGTAGTTTCAGTTTGGCATTGCCTAAAAAAGGCACTGTGGGGAAGACAATGTTTTAGCTAATATCCAAATGCCTAGATGGGAGGGGTGCACACCATCCCTGGCAAAGCGGCATAGTCTGTTGACCATCTCCTTCCATGCTGACAAATATTGCACCCCATTAGAGTGACACCAATTGTTAAAGTGGCATCATCATTGGAGAAGGTAAAATGCTGCTCAGTGCTAAGCTTATACCAGGCTGGGACACATATTCTGAGAGCTCCACGATGTCTCTTTTCATATAGTCTAGGGAGTTATGTCTCAAGTAATTTGCACCCACATGGACTATGCCTAAGTCATATTAGTATTTATGGTCCAATGACCTGAGTGCATGAGTAATGTGGTGGATCCTAGCCCCTGATAAACAACTGACCATGACGTTCTCCTTACTCAGTCTGGTGAGAGAGACATCAGTGTGTCTCATCATGGAGTCTCCAATGACCAGAACGTTAGATTGTGTGGTGGCTTGCCTTATGGGCTTAGAAGTAGAAGCTCCATGAGTTGAGACTGTATATGTTGATGTGGTTGTTGTTTTGAAAGAGTGCATTTGGGGCTGCTGAGGGCATTTGTTATGTGTCCTTCATCTTGGAGGTCTTTGGGCTTTAGGAAGGATAGGAGAAATGAGTACTCCTTAAACCTTGACATCATAGCTCTTTATTTTTAGCCGGTCAACCATCCTTGTTCGGTTGGACACAGGTGAACAGAAAGCTCTTCAGTACCTTCCTGGAGACCATATCGGGGTGTTACCTGCAAATCGCAAAGAACTTGTACAGGCACTAATGCAGCGATTGGTCGATGCTCCTCCCATTAATGAGACAATCATTATCGAATATCAGGAGGAAAAGAAAATGATAAATGGTGAGACTGGTTTATGTTATTGTTTGCATGTCTATATTCATATAGTGTAAATGTCATCTGATTGCATTCCAGTTGAATCTGATGGTTTATTGTTTATGTGATTCTCATGCATATATGTGCTGTTGATATGCAATCACATTTAATTTCCTTGTTAGAATCACATGCAGTATGAGCTCAGTAAAGGCTTATAATTCAAAAAAATGAAAACAGTGAAACAAGAGACAAAGGCAACCTTACCTCTGTGATAAAAGATACTTGGTCATTCCCACAGGTACCATTGTGTATCTGGTACTGAAAATTCAGGCTTAGAGTGAGCCATTCACTGCAGGTTTTGCTGGGCCAAGATTGATATTTGTGTTCTAGTGGATGTATTACAACACTATAAAAATGAATCCTTGAAGTCTGCAAACATCAGTCCAGCCTAAAATGAATCCGTACCCTGTCTTAACACTCCACTAGTATGCAATCAAATCACACAAACACACACACACACACACACACACACACACACACACACACACACACACACACACACACACACACACACACACACACACACACACACACACACACACACACACACACACACACACACACACACACACGTAAATCTATATAGATATACATATGCATGTGTGTGTGTGTCTGTGTGTGTCTATGTGTGTGTGTGTGTCTGTATTGTTGAGTTACTTATCTAACTCCTATAGCATTCCCATGAACAGTCATCAGAATTCACAGACTTTTCCAGGTTAGTAGGGAATGGAAGTAGATTATCAAGCATTTTCTCCATGTTTCACATACAAGATGTGCACATGTGAATAATTTCATCACCAGTCCACCTACCACATGTCTTTGGCATGCAGGAGGGAGCCTACATACACAGAGAAAATTCACATGAACACAGTGAGGACATGCAGACTGCGCATAGAAGATAGCTTAGCCAGGAACTTAACCAGTGAGTGTTCAAAAAAAAATTCTCAGCCTCATACATACAAACAGATGATTCCTAAGGAACTCTGAAAGCAGAAGTCCTCTCATATGAATATATGCATGTCTTGCTTGACGCATTATCTACCATCCATAAAAAAATTGTAGACATAACCACAACCACTGCCCCCTCTCAATTTAAACTTTCTTATAGATCCTCCAAGCTTATCACTCCCGGAGGCAGAAAGTCATTAATAATACTCATCAGTATATGTTTTTTTTCCCTGATTTTATCTCATATGAAAGCTTAAGTGCACAGTCCCAGTTGTTGCTAATAGCAATTGCTCTTTTTCTCAGTCATGCAAAAAATCCTAACTAATATCTGCAGGCTAACTAATTAACCTGGCCGTCTTTAGAATTAAAACAGTTAAAGTGTAAAGGAAGGAAACTGATTGCAGTAAATGGAGCAGCATCATATTTCTAAGCTCTGTCAGAATCTTACCAACCTGTGAGAAATTTATTCTCTCACGTATGCTTTCTGAATTCTGTAGACAGAAAACTGCCCTCCCCCCACATTTGCAACAAAACTCTGCTTCAATAATTGTCTCTACACTCTAGTGCTTGGGAGACTTCCTTTCATTCTGTCCTGTACTGAACTACCCTTTTCCAAACTTGCTTTTGCAATATGGAACAGTATCTGTTATAGCTCTCGTTGTCTAGAAACTCTCTTACTGGTCGTCTTAGTAATCCTACTCTATACATCTGCTTCGAGACTACTTAGATCAACATTTACCCCGTCCCCTACTCCTCATTCATCCTTTCATCTGTATACAGTTCTCACATGATGACTATGTCTCCACATTCCTACTTCTGTATTAATTCTCCTTCATTAATATCTACTACTTGTTTTCCCTGGAAATCTTATTACTGAAAAAAAGAGTATTATTTAATCTTCAAAAACTTTTTAGTAAATAAAGATACTGATAGGGTTGTACTTTACACATGTTAATGTCTTTGAGAATTCTACATCTGGAGATGTGATGATGCTTTATGCATTTCACCTAGGCCATGGCTGAAAAGCATCTTGCACTGGTCTACTTATATGTTCAACACATGTATAAGTAAGTAAATAAAGAAATACATTTTTCATATAGGGATATAAGGTCTATAGTCCCACATCCCCATGCACTTCTGTCTAATTCCTAGTTTACTAATCTTAATGAAGAAAAAGACATGGTGACACTTCATATTTGCTCCTCCTCTTCATACACCTTGACACAAGACTTCCTGAACAATACCACACACTCACTTTGCATTCACACTAACACTTGCATGCACCACAAATCCAGGCTGTCCCACTCCACTCATATTGTTCACTGTACAATCCCAAATAATTTCATATTTTGCATTTAATAATTTTGTGGTTCATAAAATACATATTGATGCAAAACGTATAACTCTGTTAACTTTTTTAAAGCAATTTAAAGTAGTCTGCTCTTATTTGTCTCCAGTTTGCGGAATGTCTCTGATTTTGCTTCATAGTTATGCCCTGCCGTCACTTAACCAGATAGTGCTTTGAGGCAACTGGAAATTTGGCCCAGGCTCCACAATGATTCTCTGGACTGCAAACCTACTGTCTACCATGAAGCAGCATAGTTAAGGCGTAAAGAAAGGAAATTCATTGTTGTAAACAGCAGCAGCAGCATCATATGAGCCATGTTATTTGGATATGATCCTTGGTTTTCTTGTTCTGATGAATGTTAACTGTATGTTTATTATTTAGCTGTGAATGAACCTGACAGCATGAAGTCTATGGGTTTATTGTTAATATTTTAACTATGAACATGTTTTTATTTAGCTTGTTATTTGGAGGCAGGCAGATATCAAATGCAGTTCTTTCGGCAGATATCAAATGCAGTTCTTTCGGCAGATATCAAATGCAGTTCTTTCGGCTGTAACAGTTTGTATAGCACTTAGAGTAGATGAGTACAGTTATGAGCTGTTATTAAAGATGCTTCCTGTAGCACATGCTTTGATTTCCTCTGCTTTCATTTGGTTTTTTATGTGACTTTGTCAAGTTACTTCACAAGACAGTATTCCTAGGCTGCTCCTGAAAAGGGACACTTGTGTATGTAGTGGGTTGTTGCCGGCTGTTAACAAATGCATTATATATTTGTCTTTAAATTCCTGAGACATTCACATAGACACTAATTAGTACGTCTCTGTATGCTATCTAAGTATGAATCTCAGCATGACTCTTGAGGTTTAAGTCATTGCCAGGTGCATTTTCACTAAATGTAAATTTCAAAGGAAAAGATATTTACTGTTTCTTATGCTAAATTTGCTTTCAGTGTTGAGTGCTTTGTTTAGAAAATGTCCGTCAGTGTTTTTTCTGTAAAATTTAAATAAAAGTTGAAATGATTGGTTTTAACAATTTGCTTAGCTTCTGATGTCAGCCTAGGGGGGTACAATATTTGACAGCCTGGGAGGACATGGTTAACAGATCATGCTGCTTTGCCAGGGATGGTCTGCACATATACCTTCAGACCTTTTCAACTCCAATAGTGCCTTTTGTAGACAATGCCAAACTGATAAACCTACCAACTTAACTGAACCTATGAAGTAATATCTGAAGGTGGTACTGCTCAATGCTAGAAGTCTTAACAAGAAACTCCACTCCCTGCAAGCCTTCCTCTCCCAGAGAGTGTAGACATCTGTGTGGTAATGGAGACATGGTTTAATGTTACTGAGAGTACTCCAGCAATGCAAAGTTACAATGCTTTTCACACCTTTAGACCAGCTACTGCAAAGGAGGGAACTAAAGGTAGAAGACTCTCAGTCTATATTAAGACTAATCTCACATCCAGCTTAAAGTGTATTACCCAATGGAACTCATGCATGTGCAACTCACCATAAACAAGGTGCCGGACCATATCCTTGCAACATATATGTCCCCATCCATATCTCAGGAAACCCATATTACCTATCTCAATGTACTAGAATACCTCACCACTCAACCTAATGTGATAATCATGGGGGATATCAACCACTTCTCTATAGATTGGGAATCCTACACCACCTCTATAACACCAGCCCAGCAATTCCTAAACTTTGTTAATACCAACTGTAACATCTGGTCAATACCTCACCAGACTGCCAGCAATAATGTGATATCCCCTACTATCCGGGGTCAGCAACTAAGGAGCTTTAATCCTCACTACTAACTCCAATATGAGACTGTCACTTAAACAGGAGTAAAATTTCACAATTTCCCATAACAGCACAACAGGAACACGCTCTATAGCCTGGGACTGGACTGTAGACTTCTGTCCACCCCAAATGGAACTCCTTATTACATACTTCAGAGCAATGTGTCCCAGTTTAAGACCTTTGACACACTCACACTTAAAGAAATTAAATCTCAAACATCCAAACACTTCTGGGAAAGCCTGACACAGATTTCCAGCTATGCCCCTTCCCCCAAATAATATGGCAACATGCTGCCATCAATTAGAGAGCATCCATGCCCTTTTCAAGGGGTGTTTAATTATTAAAAATTACATATTAAAACAAATAGTAACAAATGACCTAAAGCAGCCAGGCTTTCAGAGTGAGCCCAGAAGTTATCAAAGCAGGTATAAACACTCTCAAATCACTAAAGAAAACACTAATTGACCAACCACAATGCAAGTTAATAAAAATATTTAATACTGAGCGAAATGATTAAAAATATTAAAATAATAATTTACAATAAACAAAGAGAACTCAATCACCAGGAAAATGAAATCAGTACTGAAGTATAGAAATTCAACATTTAGAAAAACTCTACCTGATCAGTTATAATTTTCCTATCTGACTAAAGAACACTGTCCCTGATCTAAACTAAATTATTACAACAGAGCAAATGCAGCGTTACAGTTCTTGGTGAGTCCTTTTTGGTATCCACTGCAAAGTATAACTGTGAACAACTAACAGCTGCAACTGTCAACTATAACTGAATGGTAACTGACAACAACTAACTGCAGCTGTCTTCAGCAGGCTCTTTTATTGACTAGCCTATCACAACTGTTCCAATTCTAATTTTCATTTCATATTTTGAAAATCAACCAATAGCTGTTTCTTAAAGTTCTTCCCTGTCTTTCAGCCTCTGACAGTAACATGTAGCAACTGTCAATTTTCTGATGTTATCATTTGCAGATCAACTGATCCTGAGACAGTCTGTAGTTAAAATTTTCTTCACAAATATGCACAGTTACAAATGTAAAGAAACACTACTCAAGACCTTAAACCGTTCTGTAGAAACAGATCATAAATCAACATGTAAGAACTTATTTACAATATCATAGCTAGTCATGCTGGCATAATAATACACAGGTTAATCTGAAATTGATGTACAAAACCACAACCAGACATGCCTGCACAAATGACAGTGTCTAATTTCTTCACACCAACATCCTGGAACAGTTGGTCCGTTCTCCTACCAGGGGTACAAACATTCTTGACCTTGAACTCACAAACATGGGGGGGGGGCAACTTTCCTCACCCAATGTAATATCTTTGCTCATCAGATCTAACCATAAGGACATATTACTTGAAAAAAATGAATTCCTGGGATCCAGCAAAACCAAAAACCATTAAGAACTATTCCAAGACTAACCTCTCTCTACTAAGCAACACCTTGACTTAATTCCAAGCAGCCCCAAACCCAGTAAACACCATAGAATACATTGAGCTATTTACAAAATCTGTGTACAGCCATATTGATAGCTGTATAGATTGAGCTGTGCCCACTTGTATTAAGAATAAGACAATCTCAAAAGGCAAGCCAGTCTGGTGGAATCGCACTACCAATTTGTTATACAACAAAAGAAAAAAATCTTGGCCAAGCATAGGAGGAACAAAATCATACATACTAATAGCCCCCTGACCAATTTAAACAGGCAGCTAAGAGGGTTAATTAATACTTCAAAGGCTAAATTTGAAGAAAATGTAGCTTCTCAGGCAAAGGACAACCACAAAGCTTTCTACAGCTATGTCCACAACTTCAGAGGAAATACACAACAATACACAGAACTTATTGTAAAAGGTATCACTCACACTGAACTGGAGGCTGTTGACAATCTTTTGGCTGACTGCTTCAGCTCAAATTTCTCCCCCACTCCCACAGACAGTCCAAAGGAAATACCACATAACACAATCTCCCCAACCATTACTAGAGAACAGGTCATTAATAAACTTTCTGAGGCCAAAAACTCTGCATCGATGAGCCCCGATAATATCCCAGGATGTTTAATAAATAGCATGAAACATGACCTCTTTGGTCCACTTGAATCACTTTTCAGCTAGAGCCTTCAGTCAGGTTTTGTGCCCAAGGAATGAAAGATAGCTACAGTCATTCCCCTGCACAAAGGTAGCCCCATCACTGAGCTGGGTCACTACAGGCCCATAAGTCTTAACAGCTTCATATGTAAGGCCATGGAAAGAATCATCAAGGACATAATAAATAAGGACATAGGTAACCTGCAAATGCTGGACCCATCACAGTTCAGCTTTATTAAAGGAAGATCATGCCTATTAAATCTGGTGGACATTTTTTGACAGGGTCACCAAAGCATTGAATGGAGGTAACATTGTGCACACAGATTACCTCAACCTAGCCAAGGTTTTTGATACAATACCCCACTCATGCATTATAGGCTCACTAATTAAGGTATAAACCCTTTTATTGCCTATTGGATAGCTCCTCATTGATAGGACCCAAGAAGTTAAAATTGGTGAGGCCACCTCCACCAAGAGGTCAGTCATTAGCAGAGTCTCCAAGGGCTCGGTACTGGGCCATGTCCTTTTTGGCATCTATTTCTCTGAAATGGAAGCAAATTCTGAAGGTTTATGGCTGACTAAGTTTGCAGATGATTGCAAGCTAAAAGTTATCATCCCCTACAGACACTATCATTCTTCAAGAAGGCCTACCGTTGCCTAATAAATGTCAAGAAAGCCATGGTTTTAAACTCAGTGCTAAGAAATGCATAATTGTACCCATTGGAAAATCAACCATCCTGGCTAATTACCATGTTGATAATACACCCCTAAGAGTCGACCCAGTGGTCAGGGATCTGGGTACACAAATAGACAGTAGCTTTAGGTATGACCACCATGTGGCCACAGTGGTGAGGAAATCCTTTTATGTTGCGCAACTTATAACTAAGGGCATGGCATCTAGGTCCAAATAGGTCATTATCCCACTGTACTCTGCTCTTATCAGACCAATCATAGAGTGCAATGCTCCCTTTAGTATGTACCTGACCAGACATATGCAGCAACAAGAGTGACTTCAAAGGTTCCTTACAAAAAGAATACAAGGTTTGGCAAAACTGCTTTATGCAAAGTGCCTTAAATCCCTTTTCCTCTACTCAGTCTCTTATAGATCTCTGGGAGTGATATATGCCAGGCATAGAAGGCATCTGTAAACCCCACACTTATGAATCTCCAGATATTAGTAAGTCAAAGACTACCAGAAATACAAGATCTAGGGACCTGACTTTTGTCTGTGACATAGGTTCATAGGTTCATACTAGGCTATCTGCCCGAGGGCATTTATAAGCCTAGCCCATTGTTTTGTGGCTTACGCCACCCCTTTAGTAGGGGGGAACTATACCCATTTTTTGCTGTGCCTCCTCTGAGAGACACTGAGAGGTAATTCCTGGGTATCTGTCTCATCCCCATCCATCAAAAGATTCTCTGAACAAGGGCCGGTGCTCTGCTCTGCCTCATGTCACATGTTTGTTCCACAGCATAGAACAGTCTTGGTGATGAATCTATCCTCCAGCACACTCCAGCATTATAATGTCGAGGGTTTAAGTAAGTCTCCTCGCCCCTGTGGCTCTGCACCACTTGTGACATAAACAGAACATGCTGGAGAGACAGATATGTGTCTCTGATACTGCCCCTCCTTTGGAACAGGCTTCCCAACCATGTGAAGTTGAGTTCATCTATCACCCAGTTTAAGCACAACCTAGACAAGTGGCTGGGGAATATGAAATTTGCACTGAGCCTGGCATCCATGTCCCTTATGGACAGAGGTAACTTATAAATGCCTGGACCTCATCATCCTATTTGGATGCAGAACATCATTACTCTTTTTGAAAAACTTGGTTAGGCTTAGAAAGGCCCCTTGGGCCAGTAGCCTAGTAACAGTCTATGAATAAATCCAAATCTCTGATAATTGTGAAGGAAAATAGTATATACACTGATAGGTTTAAACAATGTTTGTGGTAATTGTAAGAGACAGTCAAGTAATAGGATATTGCTATCAGGGGCCTGAACCATTACACTGCATAGGGCTCCTTTGTCACTGATAAGGCTCTTTTGAGTCTGGAGCCATATGCTGCAAAAGGGTCAGACCTGTACTGAGTGATATGAATTAGGATAACTATTCCTGATGACAGAAAAGACATAGGTAGGTCAAAAATGAAATGTAGGCATCCTGCACTCATGTCAGCCCCCCCCCCTCCAAAAAAATAAAGTAGTATGTAGTATGCAGTAATATTTCTGCTGCTGCAATGCTTGTATTGTCTTTAATTGTTTAGTTTTGTTCATTGTACTAAAGAATTAATTAATTCATTAATAGACCTGGATTGTATAATACAGTTTAAACATTCTGCATTTTAGTAGTCTAAACATATGGTGTTTTAGTAATATAATTTTTGAAAAACCTTGTTTGCAGCCTGCATCAACTGCAAAAGGGATGACAGTTGTCAATTCATATACTCTGCATTATTTGGGATGGTGATAAATCAAATTTGTGGATCAAATTTATGTTGTCAGCAAAGTGGTTATAACTGCTAATGGAGGTCGGGACTTTCTGTGGATGAAAGTACCTTAGCTCTTGTCATCTAGTCATTTTTTAAACAGTCTTTAATCTGGCTTTGCAGAACTACTGTGTGGTGTGTGTGTGTGTGTGTGTGTGTGTGTGTGTGTGTGTGTGTGTGTGTGTGTGAATTAATTTGGAATATTTGGGGTACTTTGTGTGAACAAGTCTGAAATATTACTTTTGTTATTATTGTTGTTAATTTTGACACAGACATCCTTAGAAGGATGCAGACAGCAATGTAGCTATAATTGTTGGGTTTTGGGGGGCCATCTGTGGATAAACATGTACACACAATCTGCCAGTGGCAAGATGCATTTTCAATGAATGTGACTTTCAATACATTTCCAATTAACGGGAGTTTTAAGGGAAGATAAATTTACTGTTGCTCATGCTAAGTCTGTTTTCAGTGTGAGATTTGTTTTGTTCAGCAAATGGTCATAAGTGTTAGTTCTACAAAATTTGAAATAAAGGCTTTAAATCATCATTGTAAATGTAAAGAAGATGATAGTATGTTCACTGCCAGGTCTAAACACTGTTTTATGGTAACTGGGGACAGACAGCTAACTAATGGGACACTGGAATGGTTGTTTGGGGAGGGGGCTTGGTACATTACCCTGCCTAGGACCCCATTTGAGCATGACCTGGCTGAGCTCACTATCACCTACCATGTTCATAAAATACTACTTGAATACTACACACACACACACACACACACACACACACACACACACACACACACACACACACACACACACACACACACACACTTGGTCTTGCAAGTTAGTGTTTGACACATTTAGCTTCTGTGTGCTGTAACATATCCCTGTTTTAGCACTGAAACATATCCTTGGTTTGGCTACTGTGCAATGTCCTGTGAATGGCAAAGTGCAAGTTTCTGTGGAACAATCATTGGTAAGGCAAAAAGTGCCAGCAAATGCTCAAACTAGTGAGCAAATGGTGGGGACAGCAGGCATGTGTTACAAGTTTTACAAGTCAGAGGACAAAAAGTGACCTAGCAGTATAAAATGGTTCTGAGAAATGATATATTAGCAAGAACTGGAACACAGTAATTTCTCTCGAGCATCTATGCACCAGAGTTACATTAAGTTGCAAAAAAAGGAAAATGACCCTTCTGATTTGTTAATCTTGCCAGCAACTGTTTTTAAGCAGAGTTAAAGTATTTAAAACATTAATGGGTGTTATTATGATGTGGCAAACATTTTGGTTAATTATGCGTCATGACACCATATAGAACTACTTTGAGGAAAATTAAATTTCTCTCTTTTATATGTGGAAGAGAAACTATAAATGATTACTAAACTCCCTGTGAGCAAAGAAAAGCACACATTTCCATCTTCACAGCTTCAATAAATAAATGCATGCAGGTTGGGGAAGCAATGTGTGTTGTGCTTGATGTACAGTACATATTTTTGTAAGTACAACGTGTTGAAGTGTGCTACAGCATGGAGAAAATCCTGCACACTACTATAGTCACACTTATGACCCAATATGTTTTTAGATAATGTCTCTTAGGCACTGTGATGGGGGGTAGTGGTCCACATGTCCACTGAAAGCCTGATGCTGATGCCTACAATACTGTCCGCTGTCGCCTGGTACCTTGGGGACCATGGTCATTATTTCCTTCTCATGCATTTGGTTATTGAAGCTGTGGGCATGGCACTGTTTGTTTCTGTTTGCCTACAAAGAATTTGCAATGGCTATATGCCTCAGCAGCTGAATGTCACTTCAGCCATGTGTCCCCAACCAAATGTACCAGAGGGAAATGTCTTGCCACCTAGGAGTTTATCACATAGTCTGCTTCACTAAATGTGTACACAAATGTAGGGATAAGATTGAAGGATGCAAACTAAAGTTATTTCTTGCTCTTTGAAGTAAAATTAAATGATATGTATGCCTTTCTTCTTTGATGCAGGAGTTAGTAAGCTGTGGGTCACAGAGAAAAGATTACCTGCCTGCACTGTCTTCCAGGCTTTCTCCCATTTCTTAGACATCACCAGCCCACCAAGCACACAGTTCCTGCAACTGCTTGGGACATTAGCTAAAGATCCTAAAGAAAAATCAAAACTGGAAAGGTTAAGCCAGGTAAGTACATTGTCAAACAGTGTGGGGATCATGAGTTGAGGTAAGCTAACAAATGAAAATTGTTTGCAAATTTAATTGAAGAAAAGTTAATTAAAGTCCATTGGTTATTTGCTCTTTATCTGAAAATAATAAAATATTTGCAATTACAAAAAGTTCACAACAAGAATGCCTGTTAATGCCGAAGGATCAGTCCTGTATGTGGCCTGTGCTCAACAAGCCTGGTAGACAGAGACAGTTTGTCACTTCCAGGTAGCCCAACAGTTGTGGTAGTGAGGGGGCCAACAGTCAGGTCATTTAATTTTTGTAAGCGACAGATGTGACGTTGCAATGGTCATGAATATGAAAAGATGCTTTATGACACTGTATTCAATACCTCAGAGAGCAGAGAGACTGATGAGTAGACAGGGAAAACTAAAAAAAAATCACTGCTACTAGTGATGTCAGTTTGTGTTGTCAACTCCTAAAACCCATCTAACATAAAAAGAATTACTGACAGAAAATTGAGCATCTGTGTATTGTAGCTGCATAACTATTTGTTGTCCTTTTTCTATCATGTGCATTATAATCCTTATGTTCAGCGTACTTGAGTATATCACTTCCATTTTCTGCTGCAAATCTTGCTTACATTCAACCTGAATCTGATACATCCAGCCTACTTATCCTGAACTCTTCCTCTACGTCCTTCTTTATTCCTACCACTAGCATTAACTAACTAAAACTAACTCTAGTGACTGAGCTTGTGTTCCTTGCTACCTCTACAGTTAACTCCTATCTGTAGTCATAAATAGTAAAATCAGTAATGAGGTCTGCTTTAAACTGAAAGCTTGTCTAATGCACATGCCTTCTTTAATCTTTTTATATCATCCTAAATAACTGAAGTTCTCGCTCTCTCTCTCTTTTTTTTATTTGGTCTCGCCTGTCTCTTTTATATTAATCTACTTCTAATGGTAAATTGCTGTTTTTAACTCCCCATAAGTTTTATATTATATGTTTGTAGGTGTTTGCCATGTTAATATTATAACTTTATACATGTATGCTATTGTGTCGGACCGGAGCATAGAACCCACCATCCTGTTGAACATCTGTTTACAAACAAGGCCATAAATCACTTTTACCATCCTTAGAATCTCCAGCAATAGGACAGTAGGGCAGCTGGACTGCACTGCAGAGGATACAGTGGTTCATGTATCAGTACTAATGTTGTGTGACATAATGAGAAAGATTGACAATGCTGGTTGCAGGTCAGTTGCCTCACAAACACAATTGAATGGTATTGGTCACTACGAAGATACATATTTTCACATGCACTGTGACAAAGAAGGATAAACTCCTGAATATGGCCCATGTGATCCAAGTTTGCGTAGTGGCTTGGCAGCTTGATGACACAAGCAGGGAGGATGGGAGTGCCCATTCTGGGGGAGGAAGGATGTTTGCTCATTCAGAGCGCCCTTATATATTTTTATTTCCATATTGGAGACCAGGGAAATAACCACAGGGTGGTATCGTGGGTAGATTTGGACAGTCTTGCTAGCACCAGCCTCTTGCAGAAGTGAGGGGCAGTCCATCACTGATACACTTTACACACCCCATCCCCAGTGTATTACTGAGCACACACAGAGGGAGGGATATATTAGAAAACACTCCTCAGCATAAATATAACACTGCTCCAGGTGTCTTAATCTCCTCACTGGCCTTGAATTTGGGTCAGAATTAGTCTGGGGGTGTCTAAGACAGGTTTGGCAGACCTGATAGATGAGGAAAGGTCTTAAGAGCAGCCGATGGTCAACTACAGGGAGCCAAGACAAACATTTATGCAAGAAATATATTATTTCATATCATATTAAGTTATAAAATGTCATCTACAGAAGATAGTAAGTATACCTATTCAGCCTGGTCATTGTAACTAGTGTAGGGCAGGCATCCCATGCCTTTCACGACTTTCATTCCCAACCCCAAGCTTTTTTCAAATTTTCAACAATCTTGGCATCAGTTTTCTATACTGGCAAGTTGTTCCACTCTCTACCACTGTTTCTGTGAATATGTATTTCCCAATGTCTAGGCTGAATTCAGTTGTCTTAATGTACAAGGTAGGATCTGCCTGGCCTACTTTTTTTCCTTCTAACTTAATATCTCACTTCTTTATTATTTTTTTGTGTGCTCTAATATCTCCCATCTTATGAAGTGAAAAATGTCCAGCTCTCTAAGCTGCTCTTCATATAATATTTTCTTCTTTACTCTCAGCACCCTGTTTACCTTTTTTTGTACTGAGTACAGTGGTGAGATATCTACCTCCCTGTAAAATCTCAAACTGCACACAATGCTCCAGCTGCTATCTCTTAGCCCAACCGAGAGGTATCATTCCCTCCTCCCCACTATCCATGGATAATACACACCTTACCACAACTTTTAACCCCCCTGCTATCCATGAATAATGCATGTTACCACAGCCACTCACCCCCTCCTATCCATGGATAATGCACACCTTACCACACCTCCTTATCTTCCTCCTATCCTTGGATAATACACACTGTACCACACCTCCTCATCTGTTTGCTATCCATGGATGATAAACATGTTATAACACCTCCTCATAGGTTCATAGGTTCATAGGTTCATACTAGGCTATCTGCCCTAGGGCATTTATAAGCCTAGCCAGAGTGTGTTTGGCTTTCACCACCCATTTTAAATTAATTTTGCCATGCCCTTTTTCGAGGTTAGTATACTGTGCCTCTGTCTAACAGTGACACAGAAGTGATACACGGGGTAAACCTACGATCTCCCATCCACTCATCAAGATTCCTCTTGAAGAGAGTCAATGAGGGACTCTGCCTAACCTGGACTGGGATTTTATTCCAGAGTGAAGGGAGCCTCTGGGTTATGAATCTGTCCCTCCAGCATGTCCTATTTATTTCAGTGCTGAGGTTCAAGTCTCTCGAGCACGTAGCTCGATGGGATTTGGATTTTCTAAGGTGCAGCATGTCCATTAATTCTGGGTTGGACATAGCTTTATACGTCAGGCACAGATTGCCTCTGAGCAGGCGGTATGCCACTGAATAGAGCTGGAGTTTCTTTAACCGGGCAGCATATGGCATCTGTTTGAGCCCTTTGATCCTCTTGGTGAGGTACTTTTGGGGTCTTTCCAGTTGCTGCAGGTGTCTGGTAAGGTACATCCTAAATGGGGCATTGCACACAAATTATGGGCCTGATGAGGGATGAGTAAAGAGGCATGATGACCTCCCCTGATCTAGATGTGAATCCCTTCATGATTAGGTGGGCTATATAAAATGTTTTTCTAACCACTTTGGCCACGTGGTTGTCAAATGAGAGATTGCTATCAACTTGGGTCCCCAGGTCCCTAATTACTTCTTCTGTACTTAATGGATTACCACCTATGTGGTAATTTGTGGGCACTTTGTTTTTGCCAAAGGGGATAACTATACACTTTTGGTGTTTAGCTTGAGGCCATGGCTCTGGCACCAGTTGTCTGTTTCTATGAGGCCCTTTTGGAGGATGCTTGTGTTGGCTGGAGAGTCGATTATGGCGCCCAGTTTGCAGTCATCTGCGAACTTGGTCAGCCACAGTCCTTCCATGTTGGCCTGTACCTCCGAGAAATATATACCGAACAAGAGAGGTCCCAGGACTGAGCCTTGTGGGATGCCACTTGTAACTGGTTTGGAGTCTGACATGGCTCCAGCAATTCTAACCATGTGGGTTCTGTCCTTGAGCCAGTTTGCAACCCATCTAGTGACATAGGGGTTTATATTTAAGCTGGTGAGTTTATCTATAATGCCCGACTGGGGTATTGTATCGAAGGCTTTTGCGAGGTCCAGGTAGGCTGTGTGGACCACCTTCCCTTCGTCAATGGCCTTGGTGACTGTTTCAAAGAAATCAACCAGGTTTAAGAGGCAGGATCTGCCCTTAACAAAGCCGAACTGGGTAGGATCCAGTGTCTGAAGGTCCCCAATATCTTTATTTATGAGGTCCATGATGATCCTTTCCATAGCTTTGCAGACCAAGCTAGTCAGGCTTATGGGCGAGAGTTTCCAGGATCCGTTGAGGCACCACCTTTGTGGAGAGGGACCACTGTTGCTGTACACCACTCTTTGGGTACATATCCTGTAGTAAGGCTGAGATTGAACAGTAGTTTTATGTTTGGGTTTAGCTCTTCTTGGAGTTCATGTAGGATGCAGCCCGGGACACCGTCTGGTCCTATTGATGCTGTGTTTTTTGCTTTGGAGAGGGTGGCTCTTACCTGAGCATCTGAGATGTCAGGGGGGCAGCACTCTGCTGGGATAGATATTTGCCCATTTGGTGGGGAGTGGGGGAGAAGTTTGTGCCGAACCTGTCAGCTAGGATGTTGGCAATGTCTGTGGGTTCAGGTGTATTTTTTGTCATTTTGGACTAATTCTGAGCATATCTGGGAATTCCCACCAGGTTCCTAGCATAACTAAAGAAAGCCTTGTGATTATCCTTAGTGTCCTGTGCAATTTTTCTCTCGAAGCTGGCCTTAGATGATTTTATGAGTGCCCATAGTTTTTTGCTAATACTGATCAGAGATGCCTTCCCTTTTTGGGATTTTGCTCTATCATGTAGTAGCTTCCTCCTTCTGTTGTATAGTTTGTTTATGGCTGGGGTCCAGCAGACAGGACGTCTGCCTTTGGAGGATTGGGTCTTGGTTTTTTTGGGATTGCATGATCCATGCATTCCTGAAGATGTTCACAGAATGCGTTTATAAAGGATTCTGTGGTCTGGGCCGTATTTTCCACAGGCCCGGGGGCTTTGAAGGATTCCACCTTGGTTTTGAGGAGTGTGAAATTTGCTTTAGAAAAGTTTTTCACTGTGGTTTTCTGGGCAGGGGGTGGGGTTGGGATGTGAATATCCAGTGAGATTAGTTTATGGTCTGATCTTACCAGTGAGGGATACACTTCTGGTCTGGAGCATAGAGTCCCCATGTTGGTGATGATCAGGTCCAGTATGTTTTCCCCTCTTGTGGGAGTGGTAACAAGTTGTTCCATAGCATTTGAGTTTATAAATTCTAGGAACCTTTGGGCTAGGGTGTTGGAGCTAGAGTAATGCTCCCAGTCTATGTTTGGGTAGTTGACGTCGCCCAATATAATGGTGTTTGGAGAGACCTTCATATTTTCCAGTGTTCTCAGGAAGGCCGATTGGGGTTCCTGGGTTTGGGAGGGTGGTCTGTAGCAGGCTATAAACTGGAAGGCAGTTTTACCCACTGTTAGTTGCACATGGATAGACTCTGATGCTTCGTGTTGTGCCACCAACCTGGAGGTGTGGGTATCTTTGATGAATATTGATATTCCCCCTCCTTTTGTGGTTCGGTTCAAGTTTTGGGCCTGAAAAGCATGGTATAAGGTATAACCTGGTAGTGCTTGGGTGCTCTCAGGAGCCTTGAACCAGGTTTCTGCTACTGCACAGATATCGATGTTCTCCATGCTAAGGAGAGTTTTGAGTGCGTGCATCTTGAGGTTTAGACTTCTGGCATTGAGTAGCATTACTCTTAGTTTCTTATCCCTTGTGATACCTATGGAGGTGGGTTTGTCTTTTGAGCCTTACCTAAAAAAGGCACTATGGGGGTAGCAAGAGCCTTCCTATCCATGGACGACAACTCCTTCTGCCCCTTCTGTCCATGCAATATACACATCTTACCACACCTCCTCATCCCCTGATATCCATGGATAATATATGTTACTGCACCTCGTCATCTCCTTTCTGTCCATGGATAATACACACCCTACCACACCTTCTCATCCCCTGTTATCCATGGATAATGCACGTTACTACACCTCCTAATCTCTCTTTTGTCCATGAATAATACACACCTTACCACACCTCCTCATCCCCTGATATCCATGGTAATGTATGATACCACGCCTCCTCATCTCCCTTCTGTCCATGGGTAATACATACCTAATCACATCTCCTCATACCCCTGCTATCCACGAATAATACACACATTACCATACCTCTTGTATACTTCCTTTGACATCTGGCTTTTTCTTTACTGGCACTCTGTCATTTCTGAGCCTGACTGTTCATACATTCTACAATAATAAGCACAAGTTCTCTTGTTGTGGGTTTCCAACTTTGAACCCTTCTGGACATGAAGTTGAGTTATACCCCTCAGACCATAAATAAAACGGGTCTACATCAGCTTATTGAAAGGTGAGAAGAGTGAATGCTCTTTAATTGAACCCTAAACGTCGAACAACCCAAATGTTGAAGACACGGAACAGAGATTTTTTCCCAAGGGAAAAAAATTGTTGGGCTGTTTTCAGGAGTTTGCCATTTCTTCCACTGTGGTGCGATCTTGGAGTTGGTATATTTAAGTGGGGGGCAAAGCTCCCCACTTTATGTTGTGTTTTCATTTGTCTTTTTTTTTTTTTTTTTTTTTTTGCGGAACAGCAATTTTTTTCCCCTGGGGAAAAAAATCGCTGTTCTGTGTCTTCAATATTTAGGTTGTTCAATGTTTATGGTTTGATCAAAGAGCATTCACTCTTTTTAGCTTTCGATAAGCTGACATAGACCTGAAAAAAAATTGTTAGGGCCTTGGCAACTTTTGTAGTGATATAGATATTATCCCCAGCAACTTGGTGTTTTCAGTAAAGATGCTAAAGTAATTTACCATGTTATATATGAGGTCAAATATGTGTACATTAAACATGGTTCATATGGCTCACTGCTAGTCACCTCTTCTTTCCATAAGCACTCCCCTTACTATCATTTTTTGTGTCCCACTCTCCACTCACCTCTCCACCTTTCTCAGTCTTTAGTGATGTTCACACTGATTATGTTAACCAGGTTCCTCTTACCCATCTCCCTGGCAATACATTTCATAGGTTCATACAGTCATTGGTGTATACTAGGCTAATGACCACTAGGGCCCTTAAAAGCCTAGCTGTGTATCCCAAATGTTACCCACTAATTTGATTTATATTCTGACTGCCTCTGCCCATCAGAGACATAGGAGCCAGATGAGGGGTGAATTTCTGATTTCCCATCAGTAGGTTCAAGTTGTGCCTAAATAGGGATAAGGAAGAACTCTGTTTCACATGGATGGGGAGCCTGTTCCTGAGAATGAATGAAAATTCTCTGAAAAACATATTTGTCTGTCCACATGTCCTATTTATGGTGCAAGCAAAATTTAGGTCTTTTAATCCAGTAGTTCTGATGCTGTTTGTTTTGTGCATGTATAAAAGATTTATCAAAAGAGGGTCCAGGAATACCTTGTATGTCAGACAAAGATTACCTTTCAGAAGTCTGTATCCTTCCATCCATCCATTCACAACCCCTTTTCCCCATTTTTGTATATCGGGGTCAGGATGTCACTTCAACAGTGACAATCATCTAGAGCCAAGGTTTACACCACCAGGTGGCTAGCACTGCCACAGTAGGTCATCCACATCACACGCACACACTCATTCACACCTATGGCCAATTCAGTGTATCCAATCCACCTACTGCATGTCACTGGAATGTGGAAGGAAACCAGAGCACCCAGAGGAAACCCTTGCAAACACAAAGAGGACATGCAGACTCCATACAGAAGGCACCCCAGCCAAGCATCAGACTAGGAAACCTCTTATTGTGAGGCGACAACACTATCTGCTGCACCAGTGTGCTGCCAAAGTCTATATGATACCAAGTTAAGTTTACTCCCTGTATTCATTTTGTAAGGAACCTTTGTGAATGTTCCATTTGCTGCATGTGTCTGGTCAGGTACATACCGAAGGTGGCATTATACTCTATGGTGTGCCTGATGAAGGTTGAGTACTGTCGTATCATCACCTCTCTGGCTCTAGATGCCATGCTCTTGCTTATACGTTGAGCAACATAGAAGGATTTCCTTACTACCTTGGAAAATGTTGGTTGAAGGCAAGGTTACTATCTACAAGATTTCCCAGATCCCTGACTAATGAATCAGCTTTTAAGAGTGCTTTGTTAATAACATATTTACTCAGGGCTTTGGCACCAAACACTTTTCTGTATTAGACCTTCCTGAAGGGTGTTTTCATCTGGTGGATATGACTTTATTCATTGGTTCATAGGCAAGTACTAGGCTAGCTGCCCTTATGGGTCATTTCAAGCCTAGCTAATTCCCTTGGTAAGAATCAAATCCTGTACCTCTTGTGTGTGATGTAAACACCTTAGCCATTATGCCCACCCCAACCATTATTATTAATGATATGGCTCTGTTGAATGAATATTACAGGAATACATCATACTCACTATCATCATCTTGGGAAATGGCTCAAATCTTGGGAAAATTCTTAGGATACTACAGTGCTTAAGTAATAACTCTGGTTCCTCTACCATGTTTCCTGGAAAATCCATACCTAAAATGTTTCTTGGATATGCATCTTTTTCCATCATCAGACTGTGTGCATGGAATGTCCACCAAAGGTAACCAAGAAAGCTCTTGACCTAAATACAGTTAAGTATGATTCACAAGTGCCCTTATTGAATGAAGCCCATCCCATCCTTAGAAAAAAAAGAGAAAAAAATGAAGTAGAGTTGAAGAGAACATTTAGTATAGTAGATGTTGATTGAAATGCACCAAATGCAGCCATGAGTTAGAAAAGATAATTCTTGACATATTCTAGGCAGAAAGAAAAACAGTTTAGCTAGAATGTGTACAGGAAAGAGCAACTCTGGACCAGCCTGCTCAAACTGAGAAAGAGAGAAAGAAGATATAAATGAAATGTCATAAAAGGTAAAAAAAAACTTTAGAATTTAGGAAATATAAATAAACATACCAGTTAATTCAGTAAGATACATAAAAGCATTCAGAAGACAAATAAGAAAGGGATAGCCAGTCCATTCGAAAAGGAAGACAGATAACACAAGGGAACAAAGAACAAAACTGAGAGGGGCAGTAAAACTTATACAAAGAGATGGGATTTGACAGAATCCTAATAAAAAACAAGACGGCTAAACAAAAATTTCTGTTCAGGGTTGACTCCAACATTTCAAAGATTCCTGAAGCAATTCCAAAACCTATATAAAAAGAAGGCAGTGGGATCTGAAAAGCTTCACCCTAGAGCTCCTAAAAAATGAACAGTGATAATGCTGCTAAAGTGACCTTATTTTTTAACAAATCATGGGAAGGAGGGGGTGAAGAGTGATATGATTCAATTTCACAAAATAGCGACATCAAAGCTGGAGAATATAGTGGTATTTTGTTCCACAGAAAAGCAGGGAGACAGTGCTGAAAGAAAATTATTTAGACATTGTAGTTAGTGGGGCACCAGACCAAAGACAATATAAATTGACAGCAGTAAGGCATGCCCGACACATCAAACACAGTTTTTTCTTTTACTGTGTAAACAGGATATTATTTCATAAAAGGGGTGTGGATGTGGCCCACTTACAGCTCAAAAAAAGCATTTGACAATATATGACACAATAAATCAGTGAACAAATCAGGAAAACATGGAACAGCCCTACGTTGTTAGCATGAATAAGAAACTGCATAGGCAATGGGGTAAGAGGCTGTTAATGCATGTAGCCCATTCAGGTGAGCAGCCATTTGACAAATGAGGTACCACAAAGGTGCACCATTCTTTTGAACTTTTTTATTATTAATATTATGTTGTGTCTGGAAGGAAAAGTTTATTGCAGAAGTAAAAGAAAGCGATGCACCAAAGTTGAAGTAACATGATTAAAAGAAAACTTGTCAAGAATGGATGACTTACACATTTCAAATTCACTGAGAGAAACACAACATAATGCAACATAATGCATCCAGAAAAAGTTTACAAATCTAATTAAGAAGTAGGGGCAACAATGAATGAGAAACAGACTGAAGTGCAATCATAAAAGATGGCATATTGGTTAAGCATTCAGTGTGGAAAAAACAGCAATGAATTCTCATGGAATAGTGGACACAGTTATATAAGTATCACCTACAAAAAAGTTATTATTTCTCAAGGGTAGATGACAGTTAAGACCCATTTAAAATATGTACTTCTTCATACCTTCTCATTTTAAGGATGCAGGCTATATGAAATTGTTCATGTGAACAAAGCAAAATGGTGCATAGTCTGTAGCAGAAGTACTGTAAAAAGAGACTATTGCACATGAAGATAAATACTCATGAAGACAGAGAGGGAACATTAAAGAAACAGTTGTGATTTTTAACTGGCACCTATACACTTCAAATGTGTATCATTTACAAAATCTGAGTGGTAATCCGATACAAGGGGGTGTGACTCAGGGGCAAAACAATGAAGTTTTAATTCACAGAAGAAGTGGTAGAGAATTAGTGTAGCCTATCTTAAGAAACATTAGAGACAATAACAATAACATACTTCAGCTGTAGATAGTACATATGTAATAGAGTTCTTATGAGGCATGATATAAAATAAAAAATAATCTAATGGTGAAGCAACATTTCCAACTTAACTGATAAGATGGGAAAATGTACAAATTATATCCTTATCTGTTGTCAAATTCCATTTCTTTTTTAATGAATGTATTGGTATTTCTCTTAGCTTATACTGGATTTGTACCAATTAACATGTCATTGAAGAATAACTCTTTATTAGTCGCCTGCTGTACCATGAATGACTTTCAGCAAGGAATAATGTCTCTCAGCTTTGTATAAAAATGTATCATTCATTTACCTCAGTAGATGTATGTTTCAGTCAGACCAAGTTATCAGTGAAATGTGGACCTGTATTAGGTAACTTTTATTTGTTAACAAGTAAATAAGCCAACAGTGTAGTAAGAGATCTGCAGCCCTATCATAAAAGATGAGTTTGTCATGACCATACACTGATACTGAAGGTTCTTTCTTATCTTCTCCCATAATTTTTCTGGCTTTTGCCCCTGTCTAGGACACAGCAGAGTATGAGAACTGGAAATGGTTTAACAGCCCTACCATTGTTGAGACACTACAGGAGTTCCCATCTGTTGACGTTCCCACCTCCCTGCTCCTGACACAGCTTCCTCTGCTACTGCCCCGTTATTACTCAGTCAGCTCTTCTCCCGATGTGTGTCCTGGGGAAATTCATATTACAGTGGCTGTTGTTAACTACAGAACCCAGGGTAAGTAGATGTGAAGTAGTACAACATATCAGTGTGTGTGTGTGTGTGTGTGTGTGTGTGTGTGTGTGTGTGTGTGTGTGTGTGTGTGTGTGTGTGTGTGTGTGTGTGTGTGTGTGTGTGTGTGTGTGTGTGTGTGTGTGTGTGTGTGTGTGTGTGTGTAAGGAACTTGTGTCACTGTAAAAACATCACACCGATTCAATGTAAATTTGCTGTAGCACATGCAATATATGCTCATTATCATAGTGAATGTCTTGAATTATAGATTTTCAGTTTGCTCCTCTATAGAATAGTGTTATGCATGCAGAGAGTATCATTGTTCTTAAAAGAGGGCAAAAAGCTGGGCAAGTTTATAAGTGCTTATCAGTTGCCATATTTAGAGTGAAGTGGGCAGTTGGCTGTGTGCATTGTGAAACAGTCAGTGAAAAAATGTATTTAATGTCAGTGTTGTAATATAGATAGGAATCAACTGATTTATTTACATTTATTAATTATTTGTTTATTTGCATTTGTTTACTGGTAACATCAATCAAAGCATTACCCCTTTACATGAGACCTGAGGAAAAAAGCTACACAAAGCAAAAATAATAAAATGGGAGCATCACACACAATTAATGTTATAAGTACTATAATTATTTATAGTTCAAGGTTTGAAAAGCAAGATTTGGCTGGAAATATTCATCATGTTGTAACACACCTACAATATTAATATATGAAAAAAAATCTTGTACAGGGTTGAAAAACAGAAGTTGGCTACAGATAGAAAACATCCAAGGATCCAAAATGGAGTCACCGTTGTTCAGAATCTTCATAAATGGTCACCACAGAGCTACAAAATATGCTACTATTGCAGTACACTGATGACTCCACTCTGATCTGATCTGCAAAAATCTAGACAAACTACAAACCATCACCCAGGAATCCCTTTTCTGAATAAAATTATAACTGAGCAATTTACAACTACTTCTAAACCCTAAAATTTTTAAATTAATTCTATTCACCTCAAAACAATTGTATGAACAAAAATCCCACTTTGCATTTACTTCACTAAACCTTAACAAACTGAACAGGTCTGTAACACAAAACATCTAAGAGTAACAATAGATGAAAGCTTCAACTTTTGCCTCCTCATAAGAGACATCATTAAAAAAAATCAGAATTAGGAGCATTATATAGAATCAAACAATATCTTACCCTAGCAACCAGAAAGAATACCTGTCATCTTCCCTGTTGCTCCCAGCTTTTCTCTAGGCTTCTTCTATACTAATAACCCTACAGACAACAATACTTATATTCCTAGAGCAATGTTACAAAAAGGTAGCTAAACTTGAAGCCAACATACCCTATAAATCCCATGACTGTCTTTCTCCCAAAAATTCTGTTCTGGCTAGAACTCTCATTGTCTGTACTTTGTGTTGGAGACTATCCCTCCAATGTGTCTTGTTTATTTGATGGTATACATTTTGGTCCCTAGTACAAGTTTTTATAGAACTACTGATTTTGTGAAGAAATAGGAAGTCAAATAGTACTGAGTCTTTCATGTGTTGAAAAGTGAGACATGTCTCCTCAGAGCAACAAGTAGGCTAATGTGTGTAGGTAAACGTGTGCTAACCTGTCAGGATAGGTAAACTTATGCTAACTTGTCAAGATAGGTAGACATGTACTAACCTGTCAAGATAGGTAGACTTGTGGTAATATAACAAGATAGGTAGACTTGTGCTAATCTAACAGGTTAGGTAGACTTGTGCTAATCTGTCAGGATAGGTAGACTTGTGCTGACCTTTCCGGATATGTAAACCTGTGTTAACCTGTCAGGGTAGGTAAATCTGCGCTAACCTGTCAGGATAGGTAAACTTTTGTGCTAACCTGTCAGGATAGGTAAACTTGTGCTAACCTGTCAAGATAGGTAAACTTGTGCTAACCTCTCAGATTAGGTTGATTTGTGCTAATCTGTCAGGATTGCTGTATGATGCAAAGCCTTCTAATTATTTGGTTAAAAATTATTGGGGATTTTCCAGTTGAGTGATTTGCTTGGCTTTGTGCATGCCAAAAGGGGCAGTGTACTCAATGACAGGTTTGATAAGGACAGAGTGCAGTAATACAAGGACATCTTTAGATCTTGAAGGTATTCCCTTGGAAATTAAATGGGCCATATACACAGACTTCCTGACTATGGTGGAAACATGGTGACTGAATGAGAAAATTGTCCACATAAGTACGCAGGTGTCTTATGTTGGTATCTTCCTAAAGAGGAGTACCACCTATAGCATATAAAGTGGGAGCAGCTTTTTTGTTAATGCTACTGTGCTGCGCATTTTTACATTTAGCTTGTGACTGTTTTCAATGTGTCAGGGGTGTTCATATTCTACACCTTGCTAGAACAGTTTAAAAACAGTGTTCAGCTTCCAGTCCTCAACAAAGGTGATTGGCCAAACTTTTGGGATATTAGCTTGAATGTCTGCAAAATGAATTCCAAACAGGAGAGAAACCTGCACTGACCCCTGTGATACCCCACTAGTTAAAATTTTACATTCAAAGGGGGCACCAGCAACTTTCACAACTTGGGATCTGTTGGGTATCCAGTTTGCAATCCAGCAAAAAAAATGCAGGAATTTACAATAAGTGTGCTTAATATTTCATTCATATCAGCATTGGGGATACTGTTAAAACATTAATATCAGCATTGGGGATACTGTCAAAACATTAATATCAGCATTGGGGATACTGTCAAAAGCCTTGCCCCTCATTGCCTGTACCCTCATTATCTCCTATTGGTCCTTTAGATCTGCTAAACTACTTCATGTTATAAAAATATGTGTTCTGACTCTGAATTAGAATAAGGTAACTGTCCAATGTAGACTGAGACATTAAAAGGGACTATTTTTTTCGTGGCAATAACCCTATAACTGCTACTGACATATCCTACAACTACCTTGTGTAAATTCAAAATAGTTTGTTCCTCTTATATTAAAAAGAATAAAACATGCATCTTGTTCTTGGACTACTAAAGATATTAGAAGTAAGTTAAATCAGAGAGACATTGTACTGACAGACTGAAATGCAGACCCCTAAATGAATCAAATAAAAATACATTACAAAAGCAGAGACAATCAGGACAAAATTTTACTTCTAACCTAAGATTAATTACATCAAAAACAGACAGAATTTGTTCTTAGGGCAACTGGAATTTTTCTGGAAATTTATCAAGTTATTAAACAACAGCCTATAGTTTGGGCCAAGATCATCTAAACATCTGGATAACAATATACTGAATGTCATTGGAAACTACATAATAAATGCTTTTACCACACCTGTGCTTAGGTCTGCTAGTCCAACTACCACATTATAAAGATTTGGATACTTTATTCCAGGTATCACACCTGATTTCCATTTCTAAGCTCTCACTCTAAAGCAATTAGTGGGTGACCTGGTGCCCCTTGATGTAACAAAAAAGCTCAGGAACTCTCAAGCCTCACCACATATTCCTCAAGATTTTGAATCTAGTAGCCTTGCATGTATACATATATTGAGTCGATCCATAATAACACACATTTTATGTCACAGCTAGAAGATGCTTATATTAGTCCTATATTTAAAGTTTTCTACATTAATTCTCCCTCAGACTACTGGTCCATTGCTATTTATTAGCATTTGTTTATTGTGAAACTCTTACTATGCCATGGGATGCCTCTTTTCAGTGGAGGTCTGAGGAGAAAAGCTCCAGCTGGTTATTCAGTTAACACAAAGAAATCATACAATACAGCAGGTTGTGGACTATGGGTAGTTTAAGATGGATGAATCTTAGATAGTTGGATAATTCCATCCAGTTTAACTGGCTGATTGTTAAGCAATGATGTGTTTTATTGGGACGGTGGTTGCAAATTTTGATATTTTATTACAACGTTGTTCCATTTTGAACAAGAGGGAGGAGATGATTTTTGTGAATAGAAGAGAGGAATATAAGAGAGTTGCCAGAAGGTATTCAAGGACCATAGTCTTCCTGGATTATCAAGTAAGGTAAGGAGATGTTTTACTGAGGACTCGGAGTACTGAGCTATTTAGGAAGGCAGAGAAGCTGGTACTCTTGTCATTGACATTAAACGAGCCTTTGAGTAAGTTAATCACAACAAACTATCAAACAATATGGGTTTTGGACAACCTGCAATAAACTACTTTACTTCCTACTATCTCAGCAAAATGCTCACAATATTACTTCCAGTAACATCTCCTCAAATGAAGGCACTCTCAGAAGTGATACCCCCCAGGATTCAGTCCTAAGCCCTGCACCCTTTTCCACGTTTATTAACAACCTTCTAACTGCCCATATACGGCACACTTTAGGCAGGTAACATGATGGTCCTTATATTAAACCATCATTCAGTGATCTACAAAAAAAAATCACAAATCAGATTACAATGTAGTAATCAGTAGCCAAAAGTTCTCATCTATGATTTTAGAAATACTTAAAAAAACTTTTCAATGGCCAGACACTTAAAATAGTTGACAATGCTCTATAATCCCTTCAGTGTCACATCAAAAATACTTGCATATTGCTTTCAACCCACAACTCTCATTCACTTTCCATACTGACCACATAGCAGCCAAAACTCTGGAGAAACTTAATATGCCTTTAACTTCTCTTGACCTTTGAGAAAAGGACACCTATAAGCACCAGTACTACTGCCTAGCAATTACTGCACTTACCTCTTCATGTAAACCTTCTGCTTCATAATCAAAAATTTACTGCAGCAGGACTGCCTCCTGTACTACTAATGGAGAGAGGCAGCTCCTAAATGCTTTATCCTGT